>NW_026068236.1:234328-236575 GCF_014885135.2 Alexandromys fortis
TGTAAGCACCCCAAGGTGCGCTTACCGGGAAGATTCTAGCCTACATCCATCTTCATCGCGTGTGCCTCAGAGAGCAGAGCTATCGCGTCTACCCGGGAGAGCTGAGCATGGCGTCTCTGCTCCAGCAGAGCTGTTGAGTCTCTCCGGGAGCAGAGCAGAGTCTGACCTCACTTCCTCTTCCGCCCAGAATTCTATTCTGTTTACTCCTCCCATCTATGTTCCAAGCCATGAGGCCAAGCAGCTGGTTTATTATAACTTAACAAATGAAATCAACAGATTGATATATGACACTCCCACATCAGGGACTGAATGAGCATGTGATCAAACTCGACTCTCTGAACGTGGCTGACAATGAGGGCTGACTGAGAAGCCAATGATAATGGCACTGGGATTTGTTTCTACTGCATGTACTGGCTTTTTGGGATCCTAATCTGTTTGGATGCACAGTGTCCTAGGCCTGGATGGAGAGGGGAGGGCCTTGGACTTCCCACAGGTCATGGTACCCTGCCATCTCTAAGGACTGAGGGGGAGGGGGAAGAGGAGTGGGGGAGCAGGAAAGAAATGGGAGGTGGAGAGAAATTGGAAATTTTGAATGGTATTATTTATAAAGCAAAAAAATAAAAAACGAAATCTTAGTACATTCATTGCTTCTCCAGTGTGACCTTTGGTGGACTCCTGCCTCCATTTGTTGTTGGGATGTGTTGGGAGAGTAAAGGTTGTTGTCCTTGAGAAGGAATTTTAGCAACAAGGATGTATCTTGAGAAATTTTTTTTAATCCCATTAAAATCAGGAATGAGACAGGAATGTTCATGTTGCCGCTCCTTTTCAATACAATGCTTGAAGTATTAGAAGAATAAGACAAGAGTATGAAATTTAATGGATACAAACAGGAAAAGAAAGTCAAATTATCTCTATGTGCAAATGATAAGATATTATACATAAGAGATCCCAGGAATTCCATTGCAAGAGTTCTAGAAACAACAATTTCAGTAAGTAGGATATATAATCACTGTGGAAAAAATCAATAGTCTTTCTTTATACCAACATGCATTGAGAATAGTATCATGAAACTTAGTAACTTCACATAAAATGAAAAATATGGAAATGGACCTAACCAAGGAGGTGAAAGACTTATATAACTAAAACTTCAAATTGCTGAAGAGAAAGACTGAGGAAGACACTAGAAAATGAAAAGACATCTCATGCTCATAGATTGAGAGAATTAAAATTGTGAAAATGACCATTCAACCAAAAGAAATTTACAGATTCAAAGAAAACCTAGGTGAAATCCTCATCACTGTCTTCATAGAAATAGAAAAAAAAAATTCTAAAGCTCATATAGAACCACAAAAGGCCCTGAATAGTAAAAGCATTTCTAAGAAACAAACAAACCCATTTCTTAAGGGAATTACCATTCCAGATTTCAAGACATACTGCAGAGTTATGGTAATAAGAACAGTATTGATGCAGAAAAGGCATTTGACAAAACCCAAAAGCTTTTCATGACAAATGTTCTGGAGAGACTGGGAATACCGGGATCTATGTGGAATAGGAGATGGAGAGATTGTAAGAGTCTGAGGTATGTTGCAGGAGGCTGCTCATTTGTTCCCGGCCACTTAGACCCAAAATAATCACACAGAAACTCTATTATTTAAACCACTGCTTGGTTCCTTTGCTCTAGCTTCTTATTGGCTAACTCTTACATTTTAATTTAACGCATTTCTATTAATCTATGTATTTCCACGTGGCTGTGGCTTACAGGCTAAAGTTCTAGCCACATGACTTCTCTCTCACTCTGCCTTCTTTCTCCCAGCATTCAGTTTAGTTTTTCCTGCCTACCTAAGTTCTGCCCTATCAACAGTCCAAGACAGTTTTCTTTATTAATTAACTAATCGTATTCACAGCATACAGAGGGGAATCTTTTCTGTTTAAATAAAAGGAAGGTTTTAACTTTAACATAGTAAAATTACATATAACAAAACAGGTATCAAGCAAGAATTATAGTTACAATATTTATATCTACTTTATCTGTTATCCTAACTAAGGAAACAATAACTATCAATTCTTCAACTCCATCAAAGACTCCAGAAGTATATAATATTACCTAAATAAACAATAAGTTCATTGTAAGCAACTTCCAAAAACTCTAGAATTGACAGAGACATCTCACTGCCTGAACAGTTATTCTGTATTGTTGGGACATCCATCTTCAGCCTACAGGCTCATATCAGGCAGACTTTTCCATGA
>NW_026068236.1:240058-244147 GCF_014885135.2 Alexandromys fortis
GAGAGCTGAGCATGGCGTCTCTGCTCCAGCAGAGCTGTTGAGTCTCTCCGGGAGCAGAGCAGAGTCTGACCTCACTTCCTCTTCCGCCCAGAATTCTATTCTGTTTACTCCTCCCATCTATGTTCCAAGCCATGAGGCCAAGCAGCTGGTTTATTATAACTTAACAAATGAAATCAACAGATTGATATATGACACTCCCACATCAGGGACTGAATGAGCATGTGATCAAACTCGACTCTCTGAACGTGGCTGACAATGAGGGCTGACTGAGAAGCCAATGATAATGGCACTGGGATTTGTTTCTACTGCATGTACTGGCTTTTTGGGATCCTAATCTGTTTGGATGCACAGTGTCCTAGGCCTGGATGGAGAGGGGAGGGCCTTGGACTTCCCACAGGTCATGGTACCCTGCCATCTCTAAGGACTGAGGGGGAGGGGGAAGAGGAGTGGGGGAGCAGGAAAGAAATGGGAGGTGGAGAGAAATTGGAAATTTTGAATGGTATTATTTATAAAGCAAAAAAATAAAAAACGAAATCTTAGTACATTCATTGCTTCTCCAGTGTGACCTTTGGTGGACTCCTGCCTCCATTTGTTGTTGGGATGTGTTGGGAGAGTAAAGGTTGTTGTCCTTGAGAAGGAATTTTAGCAACAAGGATGTATCTTGAGAAATTTTTTTTAATCCCATTAAAATCAGGAATGAGACAGGAATGTTCATGTTGCCGCTCCTTTTCAATACAATGCTTGAAGTATTAGAAGAATAAGACAAGAGTATGAAATTTAATGGATACAAACAGGAAAAGAAAGTCAAATTATCTCTATGTGCAAATGATAAGATATTATACATAAGAGATCCCAGGAATTCCATTGCAAGAGTTCTAGAAACAACAATTTCAGTAAGTAGGATATATAATCACTGTGGAAAAAATCAATAGTCTTTCTTTATACCAACATGCATTGAGAATAGTATCATGAAACTTAGTAACTTCACATAAAATGAAAAATATGGAAATGGACCTAACCAAGGAGGTGAAAGACTTATATAACTAAAACTTCAAATTGCTGAAGAGAAAGACTGAGGAAGACACTAGAAAATGAAAAGACATCTCATGCTCATAGATTGAGAGAATTAAAATTGTGAAAATGACCATTCAACCAAAAGAAATTTACAGATTCAAAGAAAACCTAGGTGAAATCCTCATCACTGTCTTCATAGAAATAGAAAAAAAAAATTCTAAAGCTCATATAGAACCACAAAAGGCCCTGAATAGTAAAAGCATTTCTAAGAAACAAACAAACCCATTTCTTAAGGGAATTACCATTCCAGATTTCAAGACATACTGCAGAGTTATGGTAATAAGAACAGTATTGATGCAGAAAAGGCATTTGACAAAACCCAAAAGCTTTTCATGACAAATGTTCTGGAGAGACTGGGAATACCGGGATCTATGTGGAATAGGAGATGGAGAGATTGTAAGAGTCTGAGGTATGTTGCAGGAGGCTGCTCATTTGTTCCCGGCCACTTAGACCCAAAATAATCACACAGAAACTCTATTATTTAAACCACTGCTTGGTTCCTTTGCTCTAGCTTCTTATTGGCTAACTCTTACATTTTAATTTAACGCATTTCTATTAATCTATGTATTTCCACGTGGCTGTGGCTTACAGGCTAAAGTTCTAGCCACATGACTTCTCTCTCACTCTGCCTTCTTTCTCCCAGCATTCAGTTTAGTTTTTCCTGCCTACCTAAGTTCTGCCCTATCAACAGTCCAAGACAGTTTTCTTTATTAATTAACTAATCGTATTCACAGCATACAGAGGGGAATCTTTTCTGTTTAAATAAAAGGAAGGTTTTAACTTTAACATAGTAAAATTACATATAACAAAACAGGTATCAAGCAAGAATTATAGTTACAATATTTATATCTACTTTATCTGTTATCCTAACTAAGGAAACAATAACTATCAATTCTTCAACTCCATCAAAGACTCCAGAAGTATATAATATTACCTAAATAAACAATAAGTTCATTGTAAGCAACTTCCAAAAACTCTAGAATTGACAGAGACATCTCACTGCCTGAACAGTTATTCTGTATTGTTGGGACATCCATCTTCAGCCTACAGGCTCATATCAGGCAGACTTTTCCATGAGGCAGAAAATTTCAAAGACAGTTCCACCTATATTGACAGTTTGTCAGTCACTTTTTTCTGTGTCCTGTAGAATATCTAGCAAACTCTTTCATGAAGCAGGAACCTTGAAGGATCATTTTACCTTTAGGTAAGTTCAGCAGTCATTTCTTTGTGGGTCCTACATGTCCAGTTCATCCAACATACCTCAAGCAGTCCAAGCAAGAACAGTTTCTTGCCGAAATGGCTAACAAACTCTATAAGGAACCTCTTTGATGCCCATTTTCCTCTTGAAGTTATTGGTGCTGCCAGGAGCAGTTGTGTCTCATTGTCATGAAAGGTCCTAAGGTATTAAAACATTTAAATGCCATGTTCTGAAGGCCTCTGAAAGATTTGAAGAATACATATCTAAATGAAATAGGTCTCTGTATGTTTAGAAAATCTAACTAACATGACTTTTTGACTATTATAGATGATTATCTATTAACCTATATTTCTTAATTATACATTATATTTCTTAATTATATATTTTTAAAAGTGCTGGACAAACACAATACCTTAATCAAGATCAGAAATACATATACACAGTATAACAAAATTAACCTTAAATTTGTATCAATAAACCAAGATCCATACCAATGCAAAGTATCTATTTCTATAGCAGAGGTTGTAGATGATGCCAAGGAGACAGAGTTTTTGGTCACAATCAGGCTAGTGCACATGCAGACTCACAGAATCTCCGACAGCATTGAGAAGATCTACACACATTCAAAACAGACACAATACCAGCATGGAGAAGGGGAAGTGGGCACAAAGTACCACCTCTAACCAAGAAATTATTTGCAATTGGTAACTTCTGGGAGAGGGGCATCAGATTCCTTCATTGAAGTAACACTGGGTGTTTAACTACATCAGGGCAGGCTGCATGTTCAACACAGAAGACTCCAGTTGGTTTTCTTTTGCTCTTTTTTATTTTTTAATGCTTTTTGTTTGTTTGTTTTATTTGGGATCTGTTTTTTTTTCTTTTGAGAGAGAGAAAGAATATGAACTGGGATGGTAGGAAGTGGGGTTTTCTGGGAGGAGTTGAAGGAGGAAAATGAACATGATCAAAATACATTGTATGAAATATTTTAAAAATAAAATTTTAAAGAGCCTAAAATAGAAAACTTTTTAAACTTTTGACCCATCTTCCCCTGATCTTCCTGAATAGATGTTCCCTTCTACTTTTTACTATTTCTCAAGTGACAACATCAATACTCTCTGGAATGAATTGATTTGCATTTCTATTTAGTGCTAGTTTCCCCAGAGTTTGTTTTATATTGTAGCTTCTCACTGCTCTGTTAAATTTTAAGGTGAGAGTGATTGTTTCTTAAACTTTCTATAATCTAACTACAAAACTGTCTGTATGTATTTTCCTTCATGCATAATCTATGGGAAAACACATAAAATTAAAAGTAGGACATTTGGGAATATGAAAGAGAAAAATGTGGAAAGGGAAATAATAGTAACAGATGCGTGAATTAGATCAAATCACATTAAATGCATATGTAGAACATCATAATGAAAGCCCTTATGTTGTATTATTAATAAGCCAATAAATGTGTTAATAAAAGGAAATGTATATTACCCTATAAAGATTTCAAACTTTGTATTTTGAGTTAGCCCGTCTCTTATTAAAAACAACACTGCTTGAGTTGTAATAATTTAGTTTGGGGATATGTGTTAGGTATGTATTAGTGTCAAATGTTTAGCTGATGAATTATGATTATGGGTAGTATTCCATACTATATCTCATATTTTTCTAATATACAAATATGTATGTTTGAGTATATTTGTATGCATGCTGTGTGTGCACATGTGTGAAGGCTTATGTATGTGTGTGTTTTTCATGTGAATTTTATATCACAAGCATCCACCACTAGTCACAGCCTTTTTCTGTGGTTACAAACTCAGAAGTTCATG
>NW_026068236.1:244761-331809 GCF_014885135.2 Alexandromys fortis
GAGGAGAATACATATGTATGTGTTCTTATATAGGTGCATGAATATTCTAATAATATACTCTGATAGACTCTAAAGTTTATATGTTATTTTAGAATTTTATATTTTGTTGTAAATGTATCTAAATCAATATTAACAATATATACATTGGTCCAATATATATGTATTTCTACATAGTAAATGCATATAAATGTAACACTGGAAAAATGGCATTGAAATATCTACTTCCTTTAAGAAAACAAACTAAATAAATGAATAATATGATAATAATCCATTTTTTGTAATTCTCAAATGAGAATAGAATTTGTCATTACAGAAGAAAATGATAAGAAAGAGAAGACAGCCTTATCTAGACACACAGCTGTTTGGGACACAAACTATGAAAGTGAAGACAGCCTTATCTAGACACACATCTGTTTGGGATGCAGCTTGTGAAAGAGAAGACAGCCTTATCTAAACACACATCTGTTTGGGATGCAGCTTGTGAAAGAGAAGACAGCCTTATCTAGACACACAGCTGTATGGGATGCAGCCTATGAAAGAGAAGACAGCCTTATCTAGATACACAGCTGTTCTGGGATGCAGCTTATGAAAGTCCTTGAAAACTGCAGAGTAGATGTGGACAAGAAAGGAATCATAGAATTGCACAGCATTAAAACTTTTAATCACAGTAGAAGACATTCTATGGGCCAGTGAGTGAGGAGGTTAAGAGTCAGGACCATAGCAGAAGGCAAATCAAGTACAACAGTCTTTGTATATGTGTGACATGTGGTTTACAGAAACAAAATGCTGAGAGACCCTGTGTGAGCTACAGCAGGACTCACCTTCACCTCCAGTTCCTGATGTAGTTCTGAGCAGAGCAGGCATGCTCACACGGGGATAGAAGAACATTAGGAGGTGGGGTTATGGAGAGGGCAGGGAGTAGGATCCAGGGTCTCAGCAAATGGTGACAGACCATGCAGGCACTGTCTAATAATCACAGAAGACCATCACACCATTCAGTCAGAGGGAGTAAGAGGTGAAGATAAGATGGGGTGCTGGGGCTGCGAAAGTTTCCTCACATAGTCTGTAGTCAAGAAGGACGTCACCAACATCAGGACCACCAGAGCTGAACATGCAGAAGAAACGCTCACTTTACATCCTGGTCTACTGGTCTCTCCAGTTTTTCTGCAGAGCCTGGCTCCAGTAAGATTATGAAAAGAATGAACCTGGATGATGCAGTTCACTGGGGTTGAATAACTGTAGTGCAGGGAAGCACAGTTAAGGAGGAAGCACAGATTTGTGGGGAAAGAATGGAACCCAAAATAACCTGCAAAGGAAGAAAGGTTGAGGGTCAATCTATGTATTCATTCTGATCTCAGTGGGATCCTTAATGCATCACTCAGCTAAACTCAGGAGGTCAATGATAAGAACACAAGCTAATATTTATTGTTGACTCAGAAATAGGTTTTGTTGTTCCATTTGGCTCCCCCATCATAAGACCATGTTTCTCTTACTTCCCTGTGTACATGCACACAAACTTTTTCTCTTATGAGAGGCATCCTTCTCCTCACACTATCTTTCTCATATAGTAGAGAAAATATAGAATGTTGATATATTTTAGCTTAATGCTTTGTTTAAACCTGGGCTTGATCAACATCCTGGTCTTTCTTCCTTATTCAGAATTATCAGACCACCCAAGTATAACTCAATGTGACACGTGGCAGCAGATACACCCTCGGGTTCAAGGTCAGATGGCAGAATGGGAGACTTGCCGTGAAGAGGAAGGACGTAGAAGAAGTGGCATTTCCCAACTGGGATTGCATCCTCATGCAGTATGTACTGAGGACATGGAAGGAGTGACTCTCAGGATCTCACCGGAGTCTTCTCAAATCTCAGCCTCTTAAGCAGCCTTATGAAGTGAAGGTTGGTGGGAGTTAGGTTGAACTCTTCAACACAAGCCAAGAAGAGCCTCAGTTGTGAAGGCTGGAGTAGATTGATAGATAAAATATTGTATATCTTTACTTGGGTCCTAATTGTGTGAGAGAGAAACACAAAATCCATGAGGATTTTAAAAATCTAGTTTTGTAATGTATCTAGATGATGAATAACTGTAATTAGGGTTTCCCTGGACGTGTTTGCTGTGAGACTTCCTGCACTCTGAAGGGCTGATGAGCCTTTCTGGATGAGCACTGAGTTTGATCGATCTATCAAACACTGGGTTCCATCGTACGGTGCTTCAGAATAATTTAATTCATGATCTTCCAGGTGCCTATGATTTGTTTCTGTTCTTGTTAAAGCTAAGGCAACACTACCGAGAGAAGACCCACAGCTCTCCTTCACAGGGCCGCTCCTCTCAGCCCTCTTGCCCTCTTGGTTTGTGTGCAGCTTCCCCTGCAGTCTCCCTCCCTGTGTCACTCACAGCACAGTAGTACAGGGCAGAGTCCCACAGCTGCACCGAGGACTTCTGCAGGTGGAAGGAGCTGCTGCTCCTATGGAGAGTGGCGTGGAACCCTTGATGCTCTGTCCTCTTGTTGTTTGTGGAGCTCTTCAGAAGTAGCCGAGGGGCTTTGTTGAGATATTGCACGTACCAGAAAAGCAGAGGATCTAAATAAGGAGTCTGATAGGTGCAGCTCAGGATCAGAGATTCCCCCACTGTGAGAGTCACTGGATGTTTTGTCCGAGTTACGGACTCTGCATTACTCTTCTCTAGAAAGAAAGAAGATTGCTTTGTTATAGGGTAAGATGGATGAAGTCATTTTAACTTTAGGAAAAATGGACAGTCATTAATACTTATAAGACGGTGTTACTTACTAAACATCAAGAGGATCACGATATTGAAACAGATGACAGAAAACATGCTGATAAAAAGAAATGATTCTTGCTTCTTGCAGTACACCCTATTTTACAGGGCTGGGCTCCAGAAAGATTTTCTAGAAACTGTTCTCTCACAGGCTAAAGCTCTGTAAAACAGGAGTCTTGTGTGTGTGTGTGTGACTAAAGAGGAAATGGGCGTGTTCAACTAAGATGCCCCCAAGGCAAGTGAAACCACATCTCGGACAGTGCTGACCTCTGGTGGTTTCCATGCAAACTGCACCAAAGCCTCCTCTATCATCGGCTTTAATTCTAAGGTAGACACTGTCAGCAGGTGGTGTGTCCCCAAACTCCTAGTGGATGGCTGAACCTAATGTGATATATGCTGTTTTTATAAACACACACACACACACACACACACACACACACACACAAGCAATGATTTATTTGTATGTTAGGATTAGAGGATTAAGTTTTCCATTTAATATTTTAGATTTTTGTCTACTATTTTCTAATAAGAAACAATAAATAGTTATTAAAAGTTAAGAGCCTTTCCATCAAAATGAGTAGAGTAATCTCTGCTAATGACACTGAATTCCTAACCTGAAAGTTGATTTTAGAGCCTCCACACCTAAGAATACACTTTCGTCTGGTGTTAATACAAAATATTCTGACACTCATTGTATCTTTTGGAAACAGAATTTCAGGATGCTTAAAAATGTCCCACTATTAATATAATTCTGAAATATTTTCATATAAAAGGTGGAAAACTGTCTGTCTTTGTGGGCTCAGGTTTGTGTACAGGCAGCAGGTGCCTGGGGAGCACTGTGCACTTGCTGCACAGAAGTATGTGGCTGAGTCCCCAGGATGGGCAGCTGTGATGTTCATGGAGAGACGTTTGTCCTCCTTATTCAGTAAGACAGTAAGTCCTTGTTCTTCTTTCCTGTCCACATTTGAAAGAACATTCATAAGGAACTTGAGACCTGCCCCAGGCTCTTGCTTGTACCAGTAGAAGTAATAATTTGCACTGTCTGTGTAGGTGCAGTTGATAACGGCACTGCCTCCCTCCTGGACACTCAGGAGAGAAGGCTGCTCCAGCTTCTCTCCTCTGCTCACACCTGTGCAAGAGGAAACATCAGGAAGACCATCAGGACACCATTCCCCAGACTTTGCTTTTCTTCCCATGGTGATTTCAGGAACCCTGGAGGAACCAGTCTGCTCCTCAGACTGATAATGAACATTGCCAAATGCCTTGTTTCCCCAAAGCTCTCACTCACAGTTCAGCCGCAGCCACAAGCACAGGACAAAAGGTCCAGTCAGCGTCTTCATTGCTCTCCTTGGGGAGAGTGGACTTCAGCCAGGCAAGATGCTTCTATGTTCAGCTCCCCTCCTCTGCAGCCTCCACCTCACTGCAGGTTCCTCAGTTGTGTGCACAGATGGCTGCTGACTACAGCTGCTCTTTCAGAAGTCAACCAAAAAATCCCTTTGTAGGTCTGCAGCAGTGAAGATGCCCTGCCACCTTGTGGACAGATCCTGTCTGCTGCATTGACAATCTTTTTTATTTTTATTTTATTTTTTATTTTTATTTTTTGAGACTGGGTTTCTCTATAGCTTTGGTGCCTGTACTGGAACTAGCTCTTGTAGTCCGGGCTGGCCTCGAACTCACAGAGATCCGCCTACCTCTGCCTTCCGAGTGCTGGGATTGAAGGCGTGCGCCACCACTGCCTGGCTCAATCCTCTTTTATATTATTACTTTTTCATGTGCTTACTTTAAAGCCTTTAGTCAGTGTTATCCTTCAGAAAATAGAAAGCAGAAATGAGAAGTGTTCAAGTATTATCTACCTGTAACACAACTTCCACATATCTGCTATAATTTTAGAATAAATGTTTCTGGGACATTCATGACAGCTCATCCATTCTGCAGACTATTCAGCACTGAGCAGGATTAGGAAACATTGAGAGGGATCCTCCTGTAGCAGATTTCAGTGCCCTCCTGTTGCCCCGACACCCCCAAATGCTCAGGAGACAATACCTCATTTAGACATTAGTCATCCAAGTTGTGAAAATTGAGGAGTTTCTGGAGCTAGGGTTAACCTGACTGGAAAACTACCACTGAATGAAGTTATCTGCACCACTTCCTAGTATGTGAAGAAAAGAATCTCCTGAAATGACTAATACCTTTGAGCAACTGACCCATGACCACAAAAAGGACAGACAGATTCTAGTGCATAATACTTGGTAACTTCAATGCTCACTCTTCTTTTGAAGGTACCTATGATCTCAATGCCATGAGACCCCAACTCATCTCTAAGTAGACTGCAAATTCTAAAAACAAAATAAACCAAAAATAGCAACAAACCAGGAAAAAAAATTCAGAACTAAAATGCATCATGTTTCAAATGGGCTTGGCAAACTGTTACAGAACATTGCACCCTAGTGCTGTGGAGTACACATTTTCTTCTGCAGCACACGGAGCATCCTCTAAAACAGGTCACATGAGTTACCCCCCAATATAAAAGAATTGAAATGGTATCTTTTATCCTATTACATCATAGCAGTCTACAGTTAGAAACCCATAGCAAGAAAAACTACAGAAACTACACAGTTGCATGAATATAGAAAAAAAACCTCAGAGACTCATTGAAAAAGAAGCATGGGAGAACATTAATTTTCATAGACTCAAGTTTAAAATGAAAGCATGCACTATCACCACCTTTGAGGTACATCAAAAACAGGTCTAGGATGACTAGTTGGCTCTGTGGGTAAAGGCACGGACTGCCGTGCTTGACAACCTGAATTCAGTCCCCAGGACTTTCATGGTGGTAGGGGAGAATTGACACCCACAATTTCTCCTTTGACATCCATACAGATGCCATAACATATTCATGACAAACACAGAAAAAATACATGCATTTTGAAATATGCAAAAAAATTAAAAACACATTCTAAAAGAATTGTTTGCAATTTTAAATGCTTTTATTATAAAATTGGAGAGCTGAATTTCTCTCCCCAAATCTGCCAATTAGCCATGACTTATCAACTAGAGGTGGGGCAGTATTTGTGTCTGCACCCCCTCATTGTTGAGATTTTGTCTACACCTAGTGTGTGTAGTTCTGTATGTGCTGTCAAAACTGCTGTGACTTCCCTGGTGTGTCTGGAAAACACTGTGTCCCTACAATCATCTACCACCTCTGGCTCTTGGAGGGCAAGAAAGAATATTGGCAATATCCTGTAACTGGGTGTTTTTAAAAATCTCCATCGCCAACAACTCCAAAAAAAGTTAACTTTTTCTGGTCTCTGGTTTTTATTTAGTAGCCACGGTATCTAGTAGGAACTTTATTGTGCCATTGAAGTTGTTTGCTTTCCATGTGAGCATGTGAATTGTGGCACATGTGCCCTCCCACAATAATAATGATAATAATAATTGACTAATGAGACTGCATAGAATTAAGAAGTGTCTGTGTAATAAATGCAGTAATTATTTAATTTGTTTCTCATAGAAACAATTTTAGTAGATACTAGTATCAATCACATGAAGGAGTGAGGAAATTAAACAAGAAAATTATGAAGCAACCTTCCTCAAGCCCCTAGATTAATAAATGGTAGATCCAGAACTTCAAGCCAAGTTCTAGTCTCTGGAATGTTGCTATGCTATTCATGGAGGGGGAATTCAAGAACCTTTGCATGATGCCGGGCGATGGTGGCACACGCCTTTAATCCCAGCACTCGAGAGGCAGAGGCAGGCGGATCTCTGTGAGTTCGAGACCAGCCTGGTCTACAGAGCTAGTGCCAGGACAGGCTCCAAAGCCACAGAGAAACCCTGTCTCGAAAAAAAAAAAAAAAAAGAACCTTTGCATGCCCCACTAAGTATCAAACAAGAAAACACATGGAAATCACACAGCACAGTAGCTTCCTACCTCGGGCACTTGCTGGATCTGTTTATTTTATCCTCCATTAAAGATGAACAGGCACACTCTGAGATTGTAGTGTCTGAGGTCTACTTGGCCGTACATCCTAATGACAACATTCATGGATTCTCGCAGGCATCTGTGGTCTGTCATATGTCTTACTGCCAATAGGAAAACCATGCATTACTTTGGGAGGGTGGAAGGCAGAGTGGAAGATGACAAGAGCTCACTTTGTCGTGTTACTTCCAGTGGCTTCTTCTCCTTCAGTGACTTGTTCCCACATCTCAGGATATTCTTGTAGTATAAAACTGGCCAGAATATAAACACAAATTTCACTTAACAAAGAAAAATGCTTCACCTGGGCAACAATGCTAAGCTGTCTAAAGCACTCTCCTGCTCTCCCTCCCACAACACCTATCCATCTATGGACACTCCTACATGAACTGCCCTTGCATCTGGCAGCAGTAGATCAGATAGCATCGTGGTCTGCCTGAATCCTGCCTGGCATGATTATCACAAAGTTCTCACTTCAGCTCAGCAAGGGTAGTTACTGTTGCCACTATGTGTTCTCACAATTTAAATCATGAGCATCAGGGATCAGCAAGGAGCTCAGCACTTCAGCTAGACACCAAGTAGCAGAAGGAGGCAGGGTTGCCATATGGACTGACATAGAGGTAAGAGCTGGTGACTGTCTCTCTTTGCTTTTCTGACCTTCAGGTTGGACCCCAGTATCTGTCTCTGGATTTTTATTGATCATGCTACAATGCCAATCCAATGAAGACTTTTCTACAGACACACACATGCATGCAAGCCCCCCCCACACACACTGTCCAAGTTTCTGATCTGTTTGAAACTTGACAGTAATGTAAATCTTTGAACAAAACAGGGAATTCATGCACTGGCATTTGTGGCACATCTCTTACTGCGAAGAGTCGATTGATTTTCTAGATTTTCTTTTTGCATATTGAAATCTACGAATTATGCATTGGTGAAGAGATACTATATGTTGTGCATTTTAAGTTTAACAACTTCCTCATTCTTTAGGTTTAGTTCCATTTTTCTAGTACAGTCTTTTAATTTAATTGGAGTCAGGTTAGCCTACAATTCCTAGAAAAAAAAATCCTCTTGCCTTAGGCTCCTAGGTGTCTGGGGACTACCAGAACCCTGAACTGTGTGCAATGAATACATTTAAAATTTTTTTCCAGTGGAATTTTTGTTGGCATATATGTGGCATCATGAAAGTACATCTTGCAAAGTGTTAGGCAATGAAAGGTCCTTCCTCCATCTTGTGCACTGCTGGGGGCCATAACGACTACAGCTGCTTCTGTTGAGTAAAAAGGTCTAAGACCTGAGAGATGGCTCAAGGGGTAAGGCACCTGCCTGTTAGTCTGATGAACTTAGTTCATACTCTGAAAGCCACAACATGGAAGAAAGGAGAGAACCCATGCCACAAGATGCTTTCCAAATTTCATATGTGGACCAAGCATTTGCCCACTTACACACACATGTGCGCGCGCGCGCACACACACACACACACACACACACACTGAATTTAAAAAAATATGGCTTAAAATACTTTAAAATATATAATGTTCAAATTTAAAGTATATTACATTATATATGATACCTTTGCACTTAGCAATAATACTTAGCAGCTAGTGAATTATTCTGCTTCTTGAAGGCCTCTCTCTTCTCTCTCTTTTCTTTTTACAACACACACACACATAAAAATTAGTAATTTGTGGTGATATTTTGTTTGTGATCTAACAAATAGAGCTTACCTGAATATCAGGGTGTGGAGCTAATCCCCCGGTTAGCCATAGAGGGCAGACAGTGGTGGCACACACCTTTAATCCCAACACTTGGGAGGCAGAGGTAGAGGATCTCTATGAATTCAAGGCCACCCTGGGTTATACTACACTGATCCTGATTCAGTCTCAAAGAGAAACAGAGCCAGGCACTAGTGGCTCACACCTTTAATCCCAGGATTTGGGAGGCAGAGGTTGAGGGATCTCTATGAATTCAAGGCCACCCTGAGTTATACTACACTGATCCTGATCCAGTCTCAGAGAAACAGAGCCAGGCACTAGTGGCTAACACCTTAATCCCAGTACTTGGGAGTCACACACCTTAATCCCAACATTAGGGAGATGGAGGCAGGAAGGGCTATGGCTGGGCAGAGAGAGAAATATAAGGTGAGAGGAGACAGGAGCTCAGAGCTTTCGGTCTGAGGATTCAGAGAGACGGGATATTGCCCACTTTGGTCTGAGGATTCTGTAGAAAACCACTTAGAATTTGTGCAACAGTAACTCCTTTCTTGAAGCATGATTAATAAAAACTCAAAGACAGATATTGGGGTCCAACCTAAAGACCAGAAAAGCAAAGCACCCAGCCACTGACTCTTACCTCGACATTAGTCTGAAAATGGTGATCCTGCCTCCAGGAAACCTCAGAATGAGACTGAGACTGGGAGCTGTCTTCTCCCACTTTACAATCCTCTCCAGTTCTGGGATTAAGGGTGTGCAGCACTACTGCCTGGTTTCCATGGCAAGCTAGTGTGGCTACTGGGATTAAAGGTGTGTGTCGTTGTGGCTACTGGGATTAAAGGTGTGTGTCCTTGCTGCCTGGTCTATAAGGCTGACCAATGTGGCTGTTGTACTTTTCTGATCTTCAGGCAAGCTTTATTTATTAAAATACAAATGAAATGCCACTACACTACACTATACTTGGGAAGTTTCTAACCAGGGCATTTGTAATATTTACTTATAGATACACATTAGAAAGTAATATATAAACCTGGTGAGATGGGCCAGTGTGGAAAGCATGTGTAAATAGAGACTACTCATTCATTTCCCAGCTCTCCAGACCCAAATAATCACACAGAAACTGTATTAATAGCAACACTGTTTGGCCAATGACTCAGGCATATTTCTATCTAGCTCTTATATCTTAAATTAACCCATGTCTATTAATCTACGTATTGCTACAAGGCTGTGGCTTACCACTAAGATTCTGGCATCTCTTTCCCTTGGCAGTTACTTGGTGTCTCCCTGGCTCCACCTTCTTTCTCCCTGCATTCAGTTTTGTTTTCTTGCCTAGCTCTATTCTGCCTTGTCATAGGCCAAAAAAGTTTCTTTATTAACCAATGGTAATAAAACATATGCACAGCATCCAGAGGGAAATCCCACATCAAGCATGTGTCCTGAAAGCCTGGTGACCTGTGCTCAACCCTAGGAACTCAGGTGACAGGAAGGGTAGGATTGACTTTGTAAAGCTGCCCTTTGACCTCCATGGGTGTACTGTGGCATGTACACACAACAGACATGTTAACAACAGCAGCAAAAACATAATAATGACAGAATTTAAGAATATGAACATACAACATTTCATTTGTAGTTCTGAAGTTTCTTATAAATAATGTGATGAAATACTTCTCATTCTGACATTTGATTTTTCCATTCAATGTTATATTTTTGATTCATTTGTAAAAATGACATGGGAAAAACTTATTTGGTAAAAGTTATGTATTTTTTATGTGAATAAACTTCATTCCTTCCACTGATGTCATATGTCTTTTGTAAACACACCTGCATCAAGGTGAGTGCCTCCTTTAACATTGAATTTCTTAAAGGTAGATGAGGATATAAGAGGCAGATCAAACAAGAGGGAGTAGAAGTGATTGATGGGTGTTCACATAAATCACCACTTCTCTGATCATCAGAGGAAATTAAAATTCTGTGTGATTCCTATTACAGACGCCACAAAGTCTACTGATACTGAGCTTTAATAATCACCCATTAACACACTGTTGCCAAGAGTGCAGGGAAATAGGCCCTTGTGTAATTTACAGTTGGTACAAACCAACCACACAGAGAACTATTTATACAGATACCCAGTAAACAATTCAAGTAGATAAGTTAAGGAAATAGATCTAAAACTCCAATGGTACCTGAAGAACAAAGGGGGACGAGGGGAAAGGAAACCGTGAAGTCACCTTGGCCGGTCTGTGGTCTGAATGAGTCTAATCCTTAAGTTCACTGCATCACCAGTCACCTGCCACTGCAGGAGAAAACTCCTCTGCACCTCTGCCAGGCTCAGCCCCACAGCGGGGCTATGCTGGAGCACAGCTGCAGGTTTGGGTGTGGGCTGCAGGTGCCTGGAGAGCACTGTGCACTTGCTGCACAGAAGTAGGTGGCTGAGTCTCCAGGCTGAGAATCTCTGATGTGCAAGGAGAGCTGTTTATCACTTTTCCTGAAGAAGACTGTGAATCGTCCATCTTCCTTTTTGTTCGACACTGAACGTATGTCCATCAGTAGTGCAGGGCCTTCACCAGGGAACTGCCGGTACCATGGGAAGTAGTCAAATGCGCTGTTCTCATAAGTGCAGTTTAGAACTGAAGTCTCTCCTTCCAAGACTGACAGAAATTGGGGGCTTTGTTTCACCTGTTGCTGGTCAGGTCTCCCCTTCTGCTGACCGCTCACCCCTGTGTACAGAAATAACAGATGTCATTAGGTTCCCAGATATGTATTTCCTGTTTATGGTTTTGACATGCCTGCTTTTGTCTGGTACCCCAATTTCTCATGCCTCCACATTAATCACACACACACACATCTTGGGGTTTCTCCTTCATTACTCACATGCTAGGTGAAGGGCGAGGGCTAAGAAAGATACTTTCTGGATCTTTTCCATTCTTCCTAGACTGGAGCTCGTGAGATCTCCAGTGGCCTTTTATCTTCCCACAGAACACTCAGTCTGCCTTCACGAGCACCTCAGTTCTTTCAACAGGCTCCACCCCTCAGAAACACTTTGTCTACAGCTATTTCTGACACAGGAAACACTTCCCCATTTGCTCAAATTTGCTGAAAATACAGCCATTGAGAATCAGAAATCCCATCCTCATAATTCTACCATTATACACTGTTGGTAAAAATTGTATGTTAATATAGCCATCAAAAATATCAGTATACACTTGCTTTACCCATAGACCAGTGTTGTGCCCAAACCTCATCAAATATGGTTCTTCTAGCAGTAGATGGGATAGCAGACACTCACTGGATAATGTACATGGAGTGAGAATCACTGGGACACTCAGTCCTAAATGGGATGTCTTCATCAAAGTATTCCCCTCAAAGTTCAGGGACCTATTTAGAAGAGTAGGTGGAAAGATGAGCCCAAGGTGGTGAATGATTCCAAGGAACAGGGTCTTCCAGACACAACAGGACCAAGGCACAGATGAACTCAGAGATTGTGGCAGAATGCACAAAACCTGCAAAGGTTCAAAATGGAAAAATCCAAGCACTGAGAAGGAGAAGTGAATGCTATTAGCAACTGATTGGGAAACTCAGTTTTCCCCAAATAGAGGGTCACTAGGTATAATCAAGCACACTCTATAGCAGGTCCCCAACCCTGAACTCCATACAAAATGGGCCTTTTTGCTTCATTTTTTTGCTATTTTTGTTCTTATTAGTTTTTTTTCTTTTTAAAAACTTTTGTTTTTGTTTTTTATTGGAGAGAGACCGAGGAAGAGATATCATGAAGTTGGGTAGGTGGAGAGCTGAAATAAGATCAAAATATATTTCATAAGAAAGTTTAAATAAAAGATTTTTTAAAAAAAGATAGATAAGAAAGGAAGGATTGCCCATGATTCAGCTTTTCTACTTGTGGGTATTTATCCAACTCACTGAAGTCATCAAGCTAGAAAGATCCCTACATGTGCAAGCTTATAAGGAACCATTATATCCTGGGTCACAGCAAGACCATGATAGCCAATATGTAGAAACATCCTGGAACCACCTATCACCAGACAAATGATAAAAACATTGCATATAAAACGAGAGTATGCCCAGCCATGTCGAAGAACAAAATCATGTCATTAGTAGGAAAATGGATCGAACCAAAGGATATATTAATCAAAACAAAAAAAATATCAAAAATTTTTAAAAGAAAAAATATTATATATTTGTTCTTGTGTGAAAACCAGAGAAAAAGGAAAGAAGTAGACATGATGTGACGATTACAAACAAGTTCAGTTGAAGAGGAAAAAGCAGTGCTATGCATTTGCTGAGTGCCTAAGTGCCTACCGTGTGGTCAGTGCTCGGGTGTCTTTCTCAACAGGCACAGTTCCAATCTTCACTTCTGGTCTCAGCACACAAGAACAGAAAACTGGAACCTACTGAAGATGCCTGTGCCTCTAGACAAGATGATGAAGGAAAGGGTGTGAACGCCGCTTCCCAATCCACTCAGAGAAGATACTGATGGAGCAGAGGATTGAGCTGGCTTCACATCATGAGCAGATTTTCCAGTAGATAGGATATATAACATAGCTATAACGTAGTTCTAGGCACAGGTCATACCAGTGTGGCAAGAGATTGGACCAAGTGTGGCTGACAACCTTAGAAATGTACATTAGCGAAGGTGATGTGGCCCTAGCCTCTAAGAATAGCATGGCTGTTCATAGTGTTCACTTGCAAATTCCTGTTTGTCAACCCTGTGCGCCCAGGATAAACAGATATAACACAGGCAAACAGAAAGTTAGACACATGTATTTGTTATTCTCTAAATACATGTAAACATGTTAGGAGATAATATATTTTATGTAATATTGAAAATTAAAATGTATTTACATAACTTAACTATTCCCTCTCCTCCTTCCAATCTTGACTGAATTCTTACTCTTCTTCACTCTCAAAATTCATGGGTCCTTTTAAAAATTATAGTTACATATATATGTACAAATAAATTTACAAATGCAACCTGATGAGTACATAATCTCTGGCTCATTGCTGAGTACTTAGAAGAAACAAACTTCGTCGGCTCTGATGCAGCACTGCCCCTCTGTGGCCAAATGTGGAGGTCTTCACTCAACAGTTTCCTGAGCTTCCTAAAGGTTTCAGAGCAAACCCTGTGTTGAAGAGTCTTCCTCTGGCACCAGTATTCCTTCCCACAGAAAAGATTTTGTCCATGTTGAGGGCAGCTACAGCACACGTTTTCTCCTGTACTGAGCTGTGCCTTGGGAGATCTGGAGTCCTGCTTAGAATGCGGGACACCTGGGAAGAACAATGCTTCTGCAATGTGGCTTACATACCACACCTGAAGGGAGGACATTTTACAGAAAACAGTGGATCCTCTACTGCATTTCCGCTTAGTAGATCCTTCTACAGCTGAAAGCCTAGTCATCCAGACAAGAATGTAGCCTTATGTAGACTTTAAATTGGATAATTGTTTGACCTTCTTCCCAATGCTTGATAAAATCATTATTTTACAGAAAGTCAACATAATAGAGAAATGACTGGATTTGACTTGAATCATATATTCTTGACTCCTGATGTAGAGTTCTTTTCCGTGTGATTATTAGTAAGCCACGCTCATTCTTTTTTAGAGTCTTCTAAAAACATTTTGCCCATTTTCAAACTGGGTTCTTCTTTTTTTTTATCCAATAGATATTTTTACACATCCTGTTTGACAGTACATGTTTGAGCAATATTGTATTTTGAGTACTTTTCCCTTGTTGGTTGTTTTCTCAAAGACTTCCAAGCCTGTTCTTAGAGAATTTCAAAGCAGTGCTGACTGAAGTTAAGGAGTGATCAATAAATGGAATGCTAATATACAATAATTTATTAGAAGATATGGTAGATTCAGTTTCTCACAGAAGTCTACTATAAATTCAATGGTATATCATGAGAACTCCCAGATTTTTTCTTTTATTAATTTAAGAACTGACAAGTTGTAGTTAAGAACATAGACTACAGGGAGGATGCTTTTGTGTGAGCTAATGAAGGAATACTAGAATAGGGAAAGGTAGGCTTTATACAAAACTGAAACAAAGGAAAAGTGACAGAAATCCACAAAGGAAGCAAAAAGGATACCTGAAAAGATACAGATAAAAAACAGAGAAAAGACATAATAGAGAAGTCAGTCTAACATAGTGGAAACATGCAAACATCTTGCTCGAGGATTAGGGGCAAAGGAGAAGTAGCTTTCAAAAGGTAAACCATGCAAAATGCAGATGGGCATGCTTGTCCTCTGGATAAGCCCACAGCAATGCTAAGCCTTGAATAAGTTTTGTGAGCTTTGGTGAAGTAGTGACTCCTGTAGTTGACTGGTCAGTGGTCTTCTCATTTCTGTCTTTTATGGTTTGATGTTGATGCTGCGACAGTTTGCTTTCTCCTCACAGAGTGGTACAGGGGTTGGGAAATCAAGAATAGGATGATCAACAAGGACTGGAAGAGACATTGAAACCAACAGACTACACAAATCATAACAGAGAATCACAAGAAACATGAAGAAAGGTGTTGAAATCTTTCAAAACACTGCAACTCTGATACTAAATGAAAGGATACTGAATAATATAAATTTAAGATTGAGAATTGTTTGAAATTTCATTTTATATGTTTTGCCATGAGTGTTGGGTCCCATTGAACTAGAGTTACAGACAATTGTGAGCTGGGAATTGAAATTAGGTCTTCTGTAAGAGGAGTCTGTGCTCTTAACCACTGAGCCATCTTTCCAGGCTCATCTTCTGGAGCTTCTTTTAGTTCTTTGAGATTTTCTTACAATGTGTCTGATGGCATTCACCTCCTGAACTCCTCCCAGATCTGTACCACTTTCCTATTCATCCAACCATACAAGCTTATGTCCTTTCAGCCATCAAGTCCAGTTTGTGCTTCCCAATTGTAGATGTGTGGCTTTCCACTGAAGTTTGGTCAACTTAGCAGGACATTACTCTTAAAAATGACTCTTCTCCTATCAAATGTCAACAACTCTTTGGTTAGATGTAAGCCTTTGTTCCTATCTCTTCTCTTCCTTCTCTATGCTGGGATTTGATTTGGTTTGAGCTTGCACAGGGCATGTGCATGCTGTCATAATTAATATGAGTTCATATGTGCAACTTCCCTATGTCCAGAGGACACCATTTCCCTGCATTTATCTGCTGTCTTGGCTCTGGCAGTCTTTCTGCATCCTCTTTCTAAATGATTCCTGAACTTTGAGAGGAAGAAATATGATAAAGACATCCCATTTATAGCTGGACATTCCATGGTCACCTATTCTCTGCACCTTAACCAGTTAGTTGTGTTCTTCTGTGTTAACTTGATGTGGGAGTGATTTCTTACTAATAGAGAAACTGCCTAGGCCCATTTGATAGGCCAACCCTTAAGTAGGCAGAGAAAACAGAACAGGATGCTGGGAGAAAGAAGCTGAGTCAGGAGTCACCATGATTCTTCCACTTCAGACAGACGCAGGTTAAGATCTTCTCTGGCAAGCCACCTCGTGGGCTACACAGATTATTAGAAATGGGTTAGATTAATATGTAAGAGCTAGCCAATAAAAGGCTGGAACTAATGGGTCAGGCAGTGTTTAAAAGAATACAGTTTCTGTGTAATTATTTCGGGCATAAGCTAGAGCTAGCTGGCGGCCGGGAGCTGGGGTGGCAGGGAAGCGGCCCCCAGCTCCTCACTACATTAACTGACATCTCCTACTACTAATAGAACCTTCTCTGATGAGGGCTGAGACATGCATTTATCTTTGGATTTAATGATGTCATTAGAAGTTGGTTTAATACTATGTTCCATAGTGGTACAATACCTGTAAGGTCTTCCCTAGTGCTCTGACCTGTCTAGCTACAGATTCTTGGCCTAACAATGGTGCCAGGTACAGGTTTCATCTTGTGAAGTAAGATGTCAATCCAAGTGGAATGTGGTTGGTTACTCCTATGGTTTTTGTATCAGTATTGCTCCAGTGTAATTCTGAAACATTTTTGGTGAAAAAGATCAATGACCTAAGGCGTAGAGAAGCTGAATCCAGGACCTGGGAAGTAAAGTCAGTGGCAAAGAGCGAAAAGCCAGCAAAACTGAGTTAGAAAAGAGCAAGGAAATTAAGATCTAGAACAAACAAAGTAAGAAATGTTGAAAATGAAAAATACAATGAATCAGAACACACAGTGAAAAGCATTATTAAAATATTCAACTAAATAAAATGAATGAATGAAGGGACTATTATGAATAAAAACCAGGAACAGAAGACAAAGGTGGTGAATATTGAATCCAAACATTATTAATAAAATAAAAAGGAAATAAATGAGCATGACCTCAATGGCCAAGACTTCTGGGGAAATATGTAGAGACCAAATCCCCAAACACATGGGAAAAAGAAGGAACTGAGAAAAACATTAATAATGTAGAGACATTATTTAAAATATTATAGCAGAAATATTTCTAAATGTATAGAAAGGAAGAAATATTTGAACACTAATGGTCCTTAGAACTCTAAATAGACATGACCAGAGAATAACCAGAGAATGAGATACTGTATTCAGGATGTCAAAAATACAAAGCAAAGAAACAGTGTGAAAGTCGTAAGGAAAAACCACTATCTACAAAGACAGCAACATCAGAATAGCTTCAGACATTTCCCTTAGTTGGCCTCAAGCAGAAATGATGTTACCCAAGCACTGACAGCAGGTAATGTTAATCATGATTGCTATACCCAGAAACTTGCCTTTTCAAATTGGTGGAGATATAAAGTTATTTTTAAAAAATAAATAAAACAAAACAAACAAACAGACAAAAACCATGGGCTAAGGCAGTTCACAGCAGTCATGCTAACACTGCAGTAGACATTAAAGGAATAACATACATAGAAGAATGTCAGTGTCTAGTGTGTTGGGTCCCTGGGTCTTGTGCAAATCAGGACACAGGGAATGCAGAGTAGGAACGACTGATAACAAGCTTTATTTCGTATGGCTTTTTATACAGACTAAAAGGCATTACCTCCACTCTGAAAACTCCCCCTTACCCACATTTCATGATAAACTCTTACCTCACCTTGCAAGAAACAGCATCTCAATAAATAACAGTAATAAAAATGAAAAGTACATAGAAACAAGGCAAAAGTATACAGAAGCAAAGCACTTCCTTAATCTATATCTGGTAGAGTGTGAAGAACTGAGCTCAACGGCCACTTCCTTATCCAGGGTACAGATTCTGACAGAACCTTTGAGAAATGGGCAGAGAATGTATGCTTTCCTCTGTGCTTGGTTTGCCAAGCAACCGTTTCCCAACTTCATCTCATCTGTCCCAGGAGGAGCCTGCACTCTAAGCCAGTTCTGTGTCTCCACAGAGGAGGAGAAAAGTTCCAATCTATGAGAGAAAGAGCAAAAGATTCCATGCTCTTTCCATATCTTCAGGTCAAGCACCCCCAACCCCCATGAACTATTGTGTAGAATTAGGCCCTAAATCCTAATATTTATAGGCAGCAAAAGCCTTTGCCCTTAAGTATTTTAAGGATGTTAAAATCCACATTGTATGAGATTCAAATATGTTTAAGGAACGGGAAAGTTCACAAGCTCTACAGCAACTGTAAAGGAGCTACTGTCATCACACTGTAATAGATCAAATATATGGTGGTCCCAAAGTGACTAGAGACAAAGAATTAGCTTTTATTATTTTGAAAGTTTCACAGAATGTGATATAATTATACTCATCCCTCTCCTGCCGACTCTTCCAAGATTCATCCCCCCTGCCCCTACACAGCCTGCTTTATGTCTTAAACAAAATAAAACAAAACAAACAAGAGTACAAACCCTTATGAGACAAATTTAAATTCATTATATACAAATATGTTTAGATTTGTAGTTTTCCACTGGACTTTGCTCTATTTATCAGGGCTACACTCCTACAGAAAACGGTCTTTCCTTCTCCCTGAAGCTAACAATTGTCAACACCATCATGGCTGGTGGTGGAGCTGTGTGACCACCTCCCCTCTCAAGTTTGGAGCTTGGTCCTGGTTGGGCTTGCTTAGGTTTACTGTGTGCTGTCACCACCCAGGGGTTCATACATGCAGCTGTCCTGCAGCTCCTAAGATTCATTGTTTCTGTGTGGTCATCTACCACCTCTGGCTCTTACACAAAATCTGCCTCTGCTTCCACAATGATTCCTGAGCCTTGGAGAGGGGTTGTGGCAAATATTTTGCCTTTAGGGATGATACCTCTGCATTCTCTTACACTGTGCACCTTGGCCAGTTGTGGGTCACTGAGAAAGTCACCATCCACTGAAAACAGAAACTTCTCAGATGAGGATTGATAGATGTCCACTAGAAGTCACTTTTTAACTGTGTCCATTCAGCAAAGCAATTATGTTTTGCTCTAAGATCTATGATCTGTTTATCTACAGGTTCTTGGTCTGAGAATGGTGCCAGGTATGAGTTTTATCTTATGGAGCAGTGAATGTTTTTCCCTTTCCACTTTCCACACATCATTGCTAGAATTCGCTGTCCCCCTGCTTTTTTTTTTTTAACTTTTGCCCATTCTGACTGATGTGAGAAAAATCTCAAAAACAGTTCTAATTTACATTTTTCTGATGGCAAATGATATTGAACATGTATGTATTTTATAGTCATTTGTATTGCCTCTTTAGAGAACTCTCTGTTTAGTTCTATGCCCCACTTTCTCACTTGCTTCTTTGAATGTACTTTCTTTGTTTTGTAAATTTAATGTGTTGATGATTAGATGACAGGGGTGTCAGGAATGAGTAGAGTCGGTAGAGTGAGTCTGGGGTCTGCCTAGAGAAGGGGTGAACAGCGAAGATGGGTAGAGTTGAGGTTGGGGTGAGACCAGTCTCCCAGATTGAGGATGGGGCAAGTGTGCTCAGTGGGTCTGGAAGTGCTTATTTGAGAGAGGTGAATATTCCTACCTGAAAGGTGGTATGCCAAAAGATGTGCAGGAAGGCAGGTGGGTTAGACACCACGTGTATCTTAGCAGGTGGTGGAAGTTTGTGGAGTTGTTGGTCTACTGCTCCTCCCCACAGAGGAGTGGTCCTTGGGCTGCAGGGATGTGTCGGATGGTGTTGCAAATCTGGTATCTGAGTAAAGGTGAACCTAAGGGTGTACAGTTGGATGGATAGGGTTGGCAAGGTGGGTAGAGCTAAGTTAGAAGGAGTCTAGGAACCTCATCTAAGGATAGAAGTTATGGATTCTTGGTCATAGAGGATGAGGCTAACAGCATGGGCTGAACCTCCCATGAAAAGGGGCACAGGAAGGCAGCCAAATAATTAGTCTCAAAGCTAGGGACATAGATCAGTGACAGAATGATTTCCTGTGTTGAATCCTAAATAAATAAAATGCTATGCATTAGAAAATTGCAATAATTCTATATCTACCTAATAACATTTTTACAAATACATAAAGCCAAAACTGACAGGGCTTCAAAAAAACATTAAACAATAATATTTGGAGACTCCAGTAGCTTAATGGTCATAATGAGTAAGAGCAATGAAAAGAGTAAGAAAAGGAAAATAGACTATAAAAAAAGGAGAACTCAAAGCCAGCCAGCCAGCCAAGGCCATATGCTTAAACATACAGAGACCACTCTTCAGAATGGGCATGTTCCTAGTCCCGAGAAATTCCACGAATATAAACAGGTCTGAGGCAGATGAGGGGAAAATGCACCTTTAAGTGTTACTCAACAGCATAGGAACATTTGGAGACAATTTCCTACTGCATCAGTAGGTCAGATGCATGTGCCCACCCTTGCTGTGGCCCACTGTGGTCAGGACTGAATGTGCTTGAGACACACCTGAGCTGCATCCCTGTCCACAGCCATTTTATGTAGACGGCTGCCTTTTGCCTTTCTTTCCCTTTGCTCCCTACCGTTTACAACTTCAGCAAACCGTGGCTTAAATGCTCACGTTAATTCAGTCCTCCCACCAGCTTTTCTGTTAGTTCTAAGCTGAAGATTTCTGCTTTAGGAGAGAGTATATATTGAGAAATGAAGATAAAAATATAAAGGAGATATAAATTAGAGAGATGTTCTGTTGTGATTTCTGGGAATCTTGTGTCTGGGAAAGGCCACACCCATCCAGCTGAAGGTTTGTGTGCTGGCTGCAGGTGTGAGTGGAGCACTGTGTATCTATCGCACAGAAATAAGTGCCTGTGTCTGTGGTCTGGCAGGAGGAAATGTACAAAGAGCTGCGATATTCGTTAGCTACTGTCGTGGACGTCAGTCTTCCACTCTGCTTTGTTCCAGAAGGATTGTAAATCAGGCTGATGAGGTGTCCCCCAGGACTTTGGTGAAACCACTGCATTTGGGTTGCCACGGTGGAAAAGTTGCACTGCAGCTCTGTGCTCTCTCCCTCCTGCAGAACCAAGGACTCAGGACTCTGCTTCACTTGCTGCCCTTTCACCCCTGATTAGAAACAGAGAAAGAAACACAGATGGAGATCACTGAGCATCCACAGAACCCTGAATTCCGCCCCCAATATCCTCTGGGAAGGTGGGAGATCTGCAGGACGCCTGAGCTGCTTTCCCACCCCTCCATGTGCTGAACAGAATCCTCTCTGTCCCCTGAATGTGGATAGCCACACTCACAGCAAATCTGGGTGCACAGCAGCCCTAGCAGAAAGCACAGCTGCCTCTTCATCGTCCTTGTCTGGATGCTGGAGACAGAAGAAAGTAACCAACCCCTGGGCTGTGGTGTCAGGATGGCTGTTGAAGTGTCCCTCCTCCTACAACCAGTCAGCTCCACCCAGCAACTCTGCCATGTCAAACTCTGCTGAGTTCCCTCCCAGTCTTATGAGTTTGAAGCTCCTCCTAAACCAGACCTGAATGAGAGTCTGCATGGAGTGCAGTGGATGGAGATGGTCCTTCTTTGATGATGTTGATGTTGTAAGACATGTGAGGGATCCCTGAGGAATAAGGGACCAGTTTCTCCTAAGAAGAAAATGTCTCAGGTGGGGTATGGTATATAAAAACAACTAATTATTATAGCCAGAAATTAGACAATGCTTTGACTAAAATATTTTTATTGACCTTTGAATTAATTTAAAGGAGATGATCTAATCATACAGAGTAATGAGGTAATTATTATTATGTAATTTGAATTTAATGATCTCCTTTTCTTGGGATAGATAAAAATTTGGACACTCCTGTTACAATCAAGATTTGTGTAAAATATTTTTTAAAGACCCGTAAGGAGAAGGTGGGGTGACAAAAACAAATCAAAGTCGATGAGTTCCAGAGTGACAGGGGCAGGAGGGCTGGTATGCCACAGCACACGGTGACTGCAGGGACAATGCCCTGTGTGTTTGTAATAGAGAAAGGCATTATAGAGTTTTACAGATCATGTCAAATCCTTGAAAGTGCCCGAGACTGGTACCCTGTTCTCTTACTCTGCAAGTCTCACGTGGTTTGTGTACAGTTCTGCAGTTGTGACTCAGGGCAGAGGAACACCCATCTCCCTCCACTCCATTGTCAGAGGACCCTTCAGTAGGAGTTTCCATCCTTCCTTCCTCAGTCTGAAAGCCCTCCATGCCCTATGCAGGCTGGCTTCCTGGTGTGAGCTTCAGGAAGCACTGGAAGCTCAGGTGAGGGTGTTGTACATGCAGGAAAGGACCATGAGGGACAAGAGATGAGGAGCTGCCTCTCAGTTCCAGAGCAGCTGCTGCAAATACACAGATGCAGCCATCAGGCTGGGGCACCACCTGGGCTCTGCAGCCTCCTGCAGCTTCAGTGCTGTGTGGGGAACTCAGACAACAGGAAAGTCTCTGTTCAAAGCGAGACAGCACGGTGTTTCTTCTGTGAAGATAGACTAAAGCACAGTGACGCTCACAGAGCACTCTAAGCTTCAGGATGGACAGCAAGGTCACCATGTGAGCAAGAAGCAGCTCACTCTTTCCTGGGAGATCTCCAGAAAACAAATATAACCAGGACACCAAGAGAAATGTACAGAGGTTGCTCTGAGATTAAGGATACTTAGATATCTTCACATAGGGAGATCAAAGGGCCTGGCAGGAAGAGCCATTCTTGGCCATCAGCTTTCCTCTGGCATTTGAGAGTCTTCCCCCATCGTTATCTAAAATATGCTGAGTCAAGAGACTCTTGCTATAGCAGTAGAGAAAGAAGGTTTTTGCATCTTTGCTCTATTGTACAGAAAAGTCATTTGCTGTTTGGAAACAGTGCCCCCTGTGGACAGTTTTAGAAAATAGGAAGTTTAGAATTGTGTTGTAATTGTTGTGGTCTGGTTAGTCTTACCAACATGACACAAACTAGAGTCACCTGGGAATAGAAAACCTCAACACAAAAGTTACCTCCATCAGGTTGGCCTGCGTGCATTCTGTGGGGCATTATCTTGATTAACGGTTAATGTGGGGGGGGGCCTCCCTCACTGTGAGTCTTGCCATCCTGAATTGCATAGGACAGCATGCTGAGCAAACCATGGGAAGCCAGCCAATAAACATCATTTCTTCGTGGTTCTTCTCCCATTTCTGCCTGGATTCCATGCCCAGACTTTCCTCAATGACTGACTACAGATTGTAAGTTGAAATAAACCTTTTCATTATCAAGTTTCTTTGATCAATGTTTTATTTTAACAACAGGGAAAGTAAATGAAACAGAAAATTGGTGCCCATTCTGATGGATATGACCATGTGGTGTTTTATACTTGAAAGTATGTTTTATATTTGAAAAGTAGAGGATCCGGATCATTTTGGCCATGGTTAATGAGATGTTGAGGGAGTTTGGATGGTAAGAATACTAACAATGGATGCCCTGTTTGCAAAGTTTCAGAGGGATGCTTGAGAGTCCCCCACAAACTCTGGAATATTCATGTGCTATTTTGAGTTAAGAATCTGTAGTTTCTGGTCAATTAGGACAGAACAATCAGCTTTGATTGACAAGAGACCAATACCTCTGAAGTGAAACTTTTGCTTTATTGAGATAGTTTATGCTAGTGAGATGGATCTGAAGAATTATCTGTGATTAATAAGATACCAGTATCATTAAGATGAAATCTAAGATGTATTTAACCAGCGTTTACACACAGATGTGGTCTAGAGGGGACCAAAACTGCATCTTAAGATGGCAGCCAAATTTGGTCAATAATATATAAATGTCTTCCAAGAAAAGTAAAATGACTGAAGAGGTCATATAGAGAGAAATGGAGGCTTGTGGTCTTGAGGTAAGAACAGAATCTCTGAAGATAATGCCAGAGGCTATTAGTAAAGGTAAAGCCTCTGTTGTAGTGCAGACCCCAGCGTGATAAAGATGTCATGACTTCTGCGGATGATCACCAAGACTGTAGCAGTTATGGAGTGGAGATTGCCTAAGCATGGAAGAAGCTATGTGTGCCTTGGATTGAAGAGCCAGGTAAATTGAACTGTCCAAGCCTCTGGAACCCTGAAGATCATGAGTGAGCTCCAAAGACTGGAGACTGAGTGATATTATCTGATTTGCACTGGAGAATGGTGGGTTTGCTTTGCTCTGACTGTAACTGTGCCTTTATTTTTGAATATATAGCTATATCTATCTATCTATCTATCTATCTATCTATCTATCTATCTATCTATCTATCTATCATCTATCTATCTATCATCTATCTATCTATCATCTATCTATCTATCTATCTATCTATCTATCTATCTATCTATCTATCTATCTATCTATCTATCTTGCCTTTGAATCTGAAAGAGGGTTTGGGTATTTTAAAGAGATTAAACTTTTAAAGTGTTCAAATACTTTAGAGACTCTAAGACTTCTAAAGTTATGCCATGCTTTATATCATGATATTAACATGAGATCTTAGAAATAATAAGAAAGGAAAGTTTTTTTTTTAAAAAAAAAATAATGATGTCTGTGTGTCAAGTTCATAAAGGATAAATTCTATGGTTGATTTTGTCATCTTGATACAAATGAGAGTCACCTGGGATGAGGGAACCCAAATTAAGTATTTTTTCCTTCAGATTATTCTGTGGGAATGTCTCTGAAGGTGCTTTCTTGATTACTGAGTGATCTGGAACTTCCCAGCTCACTGTGGACAATTCCACTACTAGACAGTTCCATGGTCCTGGCTTGTATGAGAGAGCAAATTGAGAAAGCCACAAAAAGCAAACCAGAAAGCAGCATTCCTCCCTGGTTCTGCTAAATTTTTAAAATTTTACATCCTGACTACAGCTTCTCCTCCCTCTGCTTCTCACAATCTCTCTTCCATTCTCCCGTCCATCCCCCAATGCACCCCTCCTCTGTATTTACCCAGAAAGGGCCACACTTCCCCTGGGCATCACCAAACCATGGCGTATTAAGCTGCCATAAGACCGAGTGCCTTCCCCTGTATTCAGTCTGCATGAACTGAAAAGTTTTTTTTTTTTTCTTCATGAGGAAAAGTTTCTCAAGAGCCAATAAAAGCACCAGGGGCAGCCCTGCTCTTATTGTCAGGCGTTCCACAAATATACCAAGCTACATATATGCAGAAGGCCAATGTCGATCCCACACAGACTTCCTTGTTGTAGAATATTAGTTTAAAATGTGTTACATTTGTTTATAGTGTGGAACATTTGTTTATTGCTGCAAAGATGTGTTGCATTTGCTTAACTCTAAGTCTGTGTTATTTTGCCTGTCTAAAACACCTGATTGGCCTAATAAAGACCTGGAAATTCAATAGTTAGGCAGGAGAGAGAAATGGGTGGGGCTGCCAGGAAGAGAGAATAAGAAGGAGGAGAAAGCTAGGCTAGAAAAAAATAGAGAGGAGCGAGGAGGAAGAAAAGGAGAAGGGGAGGAGGATGTGGTCAGTCACCCAGCCACACAGCCAGCCATGGGGTAAGAAGCAAAGAAAGTTTATAGAAAAAAGAAAAATAAAAAGCCTAGAGGCAAAACATAGTTAAAGAGAAACAGGACAATTTACATTAGAAAAGCTATCTAGAAAAAAACCAAGTTAAGACGAGGCATTCATAAGTAAGAATAAGTTTCTGTGTATTTATTTGGGAGCTGGTGGCAGGCAGAAAAAAAAATAAAACCTCAAATACATTTTTGTGTACCAACATGAGGCTTGAATATCCACACAGGGCCTTATAAAGCTAACAAATGAATAAACAAACAAAAAAACCAAAGCAAAACAAAACAAAAAATGGATAAGGCTTCTTTAAGAAACTGTGCCATATAGGAAAGCACTTAAACAGCCTTTTACATGATAATTAGAAAAGCATAAAGTGAAAACACCTTCCACAGTGCAGGACACTGGCATTTCAAAGCTGGGGGATTGGATGCAGTTCTTGTCACCTACCTCCCACTGGCCTGCAAGCTTTAGATTTGGCTGCTGAAGACCTTAGAAGTGGGCAGAGCCAGACATTAAAGCCACAGTGATGGTCCTAGACACCAGTTTCGCAGTTTAAAGGCTCATGCAGTCACAAAACAACAAACAAACAAAAACTAGAGCTATGTAGTAAAAGAGGTCCAGATAGGGGAAAAAAACAAAAAAAACAAAACAAAAAAAACCTCTAAACAGGTTTCAGTGTGTTTAAAAATGGAGGCTTAAGAAAGGAAAAATAAAGGACATAGACAGTCATAGAAAAAATAAATATTTCAAAAATAATAAAGTGTTTAAAGAGAGAAGTAAAATAACATGAAAAAGAATAAGCCACATACATATGGGAAATACACAGTAAGTCTGGATCCTGTTTGTTGTTGTATTGACCTTAAATTTTTTGATAGCTGATAAGCAAATGACACCTGCTAAGAGACATGGGATTGAAAGAAGGACTGCTGAAATAAACCAGCCTAGATATTTTAAAAATGCCTTAACTTTAAAATGGAAGTAAAAATGCTTTGAAGAAGAGGTGTAGATACTTTCAGGATTGATATGGATCAGGTGTGATTGCGGGAGACCGCCTGAATCTTGACAGGTAATATGTATCAACAAAGCTTACAGCTGGTCTTCCCAGGACATGGCTATTTTCTCAATTTTCTCAGGGACTCCTAAAGGCGACGTCATCCACAGGCAATAGGAAGCATCTAGAGAAGATGATACCCATATTCCCGAGAGGTGGGATAGGTGTTTGTTGGTTGTTTGGTAGATTGTGGATGTTTGTTACCATTTAGGAGGATATAGGAATAGAGGAAATTGACAACAACTAACTCAGATATTTTGCATTGGTGTGGATTTTGGTACCTTGATACAAATTTAAAGCTTTTTTTGTTTTGTTACAAAACAATATATGTTTCTTTTTTGTTTGGGATATTGTGCTTATGTAGTTCATTTAAAAATGCAATGTATTATGATTATGAGCTGGGTGCTAGGCTGATTCACTCTTCCTAAGATTCCCAGATCATATTATTTGGGATGGCTAAAGTTCTTGAGGCATCTCTCAAGTGTGCTGAGATTATAAAAAGCAACCATATCATTGAAATCTATGTAAAGCAGTTCTCTCTCTCTCTCTCTCTCCTCTTTTTCTCTCTCTTCATATCTCCCATGTGTATGCGTATGTGATGTGGAATTCCCTTCTGTATGCTGTGAATGTGTTTTATTACCAATGGTTAATAAAGAAGCTGCTTTGGCTTATGACAGAGCAGAATAGAAGTATGTGACAAAACTAAACTGAATGCTGGGAGACAGAAGGAAAGAAGGCAGAGCCAGACAGGCACCTCTCTTCTTCCTTTTGTATTTTTCTACTCCCTGTCAAATTAGGCCCTCTTTTTTAAAAACTATTATTGTTACATGCACACACACATTGTGTATATGTTATATGTAATATATAATACATAATAATAGATCTTAAGTACAACCAGCTGAATCTATTGAGTGTTTATTATGTATATGTGCTTTTAGGAATGACCATTTGTATAGGCTAGTTTTATTTTGAGGTGGTGTTGGGGATTGAACTAGGGGACTCATAGTTACACAATAAGCACTTTAATGACCAAGTTTATGCCTCCAGTCTTTCAAGATCTCCTATGTTCCCATGTCATTTGGTGTAAGGGAACATCAAGTTATTGAACCTGTGTCTTTTTGTGTAGAACAAAATGATAACAAGGGCAAGCATTGCAAAGCTTATGGGTTGTGGTCAGGTCAAACTAGAGTAAGGCAAAGGCAATGGCTACAAGTAGACGAGTAACAGGGCTAATGAGCAAGGATCTGAAATCCTTTGCATCAAATGTAGTTTGTGCCTATCTACTTTCATTGTCTTTTCAGAACAAAAGCATAGACTATTACACTGGATGCAGAATAGAAAGCCAGGTAAGCAGTTGGGCAGACTGATTTTACTTTCCTCTACTGTCCCACACAGACCTAACAAAACGCTCTGGGCAGGGATGCCTTAATGACAAAGTAGAGGCATTATGAGCGAGGTCAAGATCTCTGAGATGTAGGGTGGGTGATAAATAATTTCAGCAACCCCCAAGATATCAGGAAACTCACTAGACTGTAGCAGAGGCTGGAGCCTGATGGTCACTGTCAGTCACCTTGTTTACAGAAGTTAGAATAACCCTCAGGTGCCCATCAGTCTGGAATAATAGGTTCATGGTCCATGTACTCTATTATGTCTTCTGTGCATTTCTCTGTCCACCTTTAACATGCTTGCAACCTAAATCAGTCAGGACTTGAATGTAAAGTGAAACCATTCACTGTTGGATAACCCATTGGCCCACTCACTAGACTCTGAGGAATAGTTGGGTTTGCCCCGTCACCTCTTTCCTCCTCTGAAAGAAGGTCCTGTGCTAAGGGGCACAGTATCAAGGTCATACCTTTTCTAAAATCTTGGCCTGCCACACTAGTATTCCATCTGTGAACTTGGGATCCTTGGTCTTTGTAGCCTAGCTGAGGCTCTTACGTTGAAGGGGCCTAACCCAGGTATAATGTACTTAATTCCTCTAGAAATGTGAAATTATTCTCACATTATAAGGGGGATTTAGAGTCTCCATGACTATTAAGCCTCTCTGCCTGACTCCTCAACCAGACAGTATCAGTAGCAGAGCCAACTAGCTGGCGAAGTTCAGAGTGATCACATGGGTGTCTTCCACATGTCCTCAGCCTAGCATATGAAAGAAAGAACATTGCTAATGTCTTGTGAAAGAATTAATAGCATCAATTCAATGAGAAACAACTTTACTTAAGCATTAATGCCTGTTCTCACCTCAATTTTCCTTTCACCTCTTTTGATGCTCTAACTTCCTCTCTCTTTTCCTCCCTCTCCTTTTCTGTCTTCTCCTGAGCCAAACTTGTTTAGACACAGGATAGACACTGCACTCTATTATCTGATCTTCATTGACATGGTAGCTGTCATTCTGGCAGTGTGTAACTTCTCAGTTGCATACTGGTTATAAAGAAAAGGCACTGGGCAGGCTAGCACAAATCCCACCTGAAATGTTCCCTCATCAGGAAGCCTCCAAATAAGAGTAATGTATTTATAGACAGTTTTCAAATCTTTTTGCCCTGACAAGGTTTGTGGGACACTTTATGTTTACTTTTGTTGCACAAAAGGCTTTTACAATATGATTATAATAAGAGGTCTTAATTAAAATATTTTTACCCCATTGGATCACAATTTTATTTTTTTGAAAAATCAGTTTGAAACATCTTTGTTAAAAGTTGATTAGGCAGTTAGGCATTCCATAAAAATAACTCTGCAGGTTTATCAACTTAAGAGTAGAATTATTCATTTTGTCTGAAGGTAATTTAATAGTCTTCCAACCTCAATAAAACCAACACTAAATTAAGAGGATATATTGAATTGTGGGTTTTTTTTTTTGTTGTTTTTTTTGTTTTTTTTTTTTTTTTTTTTTGCCAGCATGTTCTCTACATTGTATCCCAGACAGTTTTTTTAATCAAGTTGTTTAGTTCAATTGATCTGTCTGGATTGAAATTATGGGTAGACAAAGAGTACTTTTCAGGTGCTAGTTTTTGTTCACCTCTGATCCCTACAGACGTGTACTACTGCACCTGGCTCCCAGTTCCTCCCCACATCCCCTCCCATCTGAATCCACTCCTTTTCTCTCTCTTTTTAGGAAAGAACAGGCTTCTAAAGCCAATGCTAATGGCACTGGGTTTTGATTCTACTGCATGTACTGGCATTTTGGGAGCTTAGTCTGTTTGGATGCTCACCTTCCTAGACCTGCATGGAGGGGAGGGGGCCTTGGACTTCCCACAGGGCAGGGCACCCTGACTGCTCTTAGCACTGGAGAGGGAGGGGGAGTGGAAAGAGGGGAATGGAAATGGGAGGAGGGGAGGAGATAGAAATTTTTAATAAATAAATAATTTTTTAAAAGAAAGAACAGGCTTCTAAGAGATGACAACGAAATGTAACAAAAGAAACTACAGTACGATAAAATAAAGCTTATCACAATGAAATGGGACAAGACAAACCAACAGGATGAAAAGAGCCCAAGAGAAGTCACGAGAATGAGAAACCCATTCTTTCATCACTCAGCAGTCCCATAAAAACACTAAACTGGAGACCGTAATATATACTCAGAAGACCCATTCAGTCCTGAACACGCACACTTCTCATGACTGATAAAGAAAGACATTCAACATGAGTGAATAAGGTTTCAGCCCCTCCAGTGCTGTCCCAGGCCCCGCCTCTCCCCGGCTGTGGAGTCTCTCTGCAGAGCCTCTCTCTGGTTGAGGTTTTTATGGGGCTCCTGTAGACTCCTCTGCCACTGTGCCCTCTCTCATAGCACAGAAATACACTGCTGAGTCCTCGATCCGTGTGGCAGTGATGATGAGTCCAATGACACTTTGTGAACGCTGGAAGTTCAGAGAATAACGACCCTCTGTTGCATTTTCATTGTAAGACTCCTGCCGAATAAGGAAAACCATTCCCCCATTTGTTGTTTGCTTGTACCAGAACAAGTAGTAAGTACTTTCCCGAGTTTCATACACACAATCCAATGTCACAGTCTTCTCCTCCATCACAGAAATTGAAGTCTGAGCCTGAGTTACCTTCTGGGCCGTGCTGGTTGCTGATGGAGAGACCACAGAGACATCAGCCTTAACTGTAGCAACGGGAGTCTAAAGGATGAAGCAGCTTATGAGCCAGAATTCTGGTGATCCCTCCCTTCTGAGCCTCGGCAGAGGACAATGACCTCTTCTCCCTATGACCTTGAGGGATAAGGGATAAGGATCCTGTGCTGGGGAACATGCTTACCCAAACAAATGAAGCTGACGGTTGCTCCCAGCAGGCTAAGACTCAGCATATTGTTAGCTCTTGTCTTGACTGAAACTTTCTGTGTTCTGCCTTAACCCAGATCTTAATCTGTACCTTGTGCTCAAGAGGAACAAGTGCAGATGCAGATACTAGTCTACAAGTTGTCACCACCTCAACAGGAAATGCAGTTGGCAGTTATGGGTCAGGTTTAATTGTGTCCCGTCACACCTTCCTGATGGGCGTGGGAGGATGTCAGACTGTCTTGAGGAACTGTTGGTCTCATTATAACATGCTGGAAGCCATCAGAACTAACATGGGCTTTCAGATCATTCTCTTTTGATGGAGAATATAGGACATGCGATTTATTATGAAGTCTAGTAATACGTTGATGGCACAGCCATGCTCCTTTTGGTCTTATTGATACATCCTTTCTCCTAGAGAAAAGAGATGGTTGACAATTTAACAAGAATGCTGAACTACACTTCAGTCTTTCTTTCTACATTTCTAATAGAGATTTGGAAAATTTATATAAGAAATAAGTTTTTCTTAATGAAAACTTTGACATCATGTCCTCTAAGAAACAAAATCTGTTATATGTGTGACATGTCAAATTACACATGGAAAGAAAACTCAAACACACAGACACACATAAGCACACACAGACACACAATCTGTTTGTCTTTCTATCTATGTGTGTGTGTTTCATGCAAGAATGAACAAAAGTAAATTCACAAAATTTTATTGAATGACAAGGTGGCATGACTTTCTCACATTCAAAGACTCCTAAAACCTCCATCTCTCATAAAATCATACACTGGCCATTTTCCTTCTCTGTGCTGGTTTCCTTTTCTCCATGCTGGTATCCCTTTCTGTAGACAGCTGCAGTAAAGCCTGTTTCATTCTAGTAAAGTGGAAGTAGTATATTTTCTATATTCTCCTCTAAGATCTGCGACCTCACCAGCCCCGGGTAGTTGGCTAAGTTTCTAGTACCAGGCACAATTCCCTTAATGTTGCTCATGTCTTAAGTACCTTTAAAGAGCTGTTGGTTACCATCAAGGTTTGAATACTGCAGTCACAAGATAGGGCTGTCTTACCATGCTGCTTATTGCTGTATTCACAGGTGTACAGCTGGATGGAACTACTGGTAGCTTTCCTCTCTTAGCAGCTTACATAACTCCTTCTGGTACCATGATTGGTAAGCTGTGGGAGGCAGACTCTCAGGGTAGATCCATTTGAATCTTTGGAGTCCTGTGTCCAAAGTGAAGATCACCTATAAGGACTCATCTTCCATCTCTGAGAGATAACTAAGAGCAACAGCAATAGTCTATATTACTTTGAAAGTCACAGTATTGGGGTTTTAGTTCGTCTGTGGCTCTTATGGAAAGTATTGTCAGCCCAAATGGCATAATTTCATTATATGTATACAATGTTTTATATAATTATATATTTTCAATATATATGGACTATATATAAATATGAAATTATACCAGTTGGGTTGACACTGTATATTCAATATATATTACATATTTAATATGTATTTTGTTACTGCTTTTTGCAATAATTGAGGCTCTTACAGAAAAACATACCTGGCACCAAATCATTCATGAGAGTTTTAAAAATAAAATTTGTCCTGAGGTAGCTTGATTCCCAATATTCTGAGAAACCGCCATACTGATTTCCAAAGTGGTTGTACAGGTTTGCATTCCCACCAACAATGGATGAGTGTTCCCTTTACTCCACATCCTCTCCAACATAAGCTATCATTGCTTATGTTATTAAGAATAGATCTTAGCTATTCTGACAGGTATAAGATGATATCTCAGAGTTGTTTTGATTTGCATTTCCCTGATGGCTAAAGATGTTGAACATTTCCTTAAGTATCTTTTGGCCATTTGAGATTTTTCTGTTGAGAATTCTCTGTTTAGTTCAGTACCCCATTTTTTAAATTGGGCTACTTAGAATTTTAATGTCTAATTTCTTGAGTGTTTTATATATATATTTTGTAGATCGGTCCTTTGTCTGATGTAAGGTTGGTGAAGATCTTTTCCCATTCAGTGGGTTGCCTTTTGTCTTATTGACTGTGTCCTTTGCTTTACAGAAGCTTCTCAGTTTCAGAAGGTTCCATTTATTTATTGTTTCCCTCGGTTGATGGAGGTGGGTCTTGTAATAATAAAGAAACTGCCTCGGCCCTCATAGGACAGAAAATTAGGTAGGCGGAGTAGACAGAAGAGAATGCTGGGAAAAAGAAGCTTAGTGAGGAGTCGCCATGATTCTCCCGCTCCAGACAGACACAGGTTAAGATCCTCCCTGGTAAGCCAGCTCGTGGGCTACATATAATATTAGAAATGGGTTAGAACAATATGTAAGAGCTAGCCAATAAGAAGCTGGAACTAGCCGGGCCAGGCAGTGTTTGAAAGAATACAGTTTCCGTGTAATTATTTCTGGGCATAAACTAGCCATGCGGGCGGCCGGGTGCCGGGGACGCAGCCCTGCCGCTTCTGCTTCTATTTCAACACTCGGTGTCTGTGCTACTGGGGCTATATTTAGGAAGTGGTCTCCTGTGCCCATGCATTGAAGACTACTTCCCACTTTCTCTTCTATCAGGTTCAGTGTGGTGGGATTTGTATTGAAGGATTATTTGTAATAGCCAGAACCTGGAAACAAACTAGATGCCCCTCAACCGAAGAACTGATAAAGAAAATGTGGCACATTTACATATTAGAGTATTACTCGGCAGGGAAAAAAACAACTACATCTCGAATTTTGCATGCAAATGGATGGAATTAGAAAGCACTATCCTTAGTGAGGTAACCCAAGCCCAAAAAGATGAATATGGTATGCACTCACTTGTAAGTGGATACTTGCTATAAACAAAGGACATTGAGCCTATAGTCCATGATCCTAGAGAAGCTAAATAATAAGGTGAACCAAGAGAAAAACATATATAGATCCACCTGGAAATTGGAAACAGTCAAGATCACCTGACAAAACTGGGAGCATGAGGGCTGGGGGAGAGAAGGAAGGGTAGAAAGGGAAGATGAGGTGAGAAGGGAAGGGTTGAGGAGAACTTGAGGGGATGGGATAGTCGAGATGAAGGAAGAACAGAGATGAGAGCAAGAAAAGAGATATTTTGATTGAGGGAGCCATTATAGGAATGGAAGAACCTGGCTCTAGAGAAATTCCCAGTAATCCACAAGGCTGACTCCAGCTAAAACCCTAAGCAATAGAGGAGAGGGGGCCCAATCATGATTTGCCCTGTAGTCTGACTGATGAATATCATAAATATTACCATAGAACCTTAATCCAGCAATTGGTGGAAACAGAGGTGGAGACCTGCATTGGAGCATTGGACTGAGCTGCCAAAGTCCAGTTGAAGAGTGGGAGGAATGAGAATATGAGAAAAGAAGTCAAGACCATGAAGGGTTCACCCACTGAAACAGTCTACCTGAGCTAATGGGAGCCCATCAACTCCAGCTGGACTAGCAAGGAACAAGCATAGAACCAAACTAGTCCCTCTGAATGTGATTGACAGTTGCATGGCGGGGGCAGACTGAGGGGCCACTGGCAGTGGCACTGGGATTTATCCCTACTGCATGTACTGGTTTTCTGGGAACCTATTCTCTTTGGATGTATACCTTGCTCAGCCTAGATATAGTAGGGAGGACCTTGAACCTTCCACAAAGCAATGTGTCTTACCCTCTCTGAGGTCTGAAGTATGGTGGGTGGGAGGGTGTGTGGAGGGAACAGGAGGAGGGGAGGGAGTGTAAACTTGGATTGGTATTTTTAAAAAATCTAATAAATTAAAAAAGAGAAAAATATATAAATATAAAATAAAATGTCTCCTTTAAACAAGACAAACACTTTCCTCCAAGATCATGCCATACTATAGAGATTGATGACTGTGATGATGTGTTTAGAAGCAATGGATGAATTTGTATTTATCACCAGCATAAAGGGATATCTCCCCCTTGTGGTTTCTTTCTGTACTGCAGCATGATCTTCTCTGAATATGGTAATTTATCCTGAATCTTAAATTGTGACAGTAGAGAAGGATAACACTGTATCCTGGGGGGGTGGGGGGAGAAGTTCAAGAAGGACACTCCAAAAACTTTCTGCAGAGTCTAAAAGGGTATCTAAAGACACAAGAAAGGATATTACCTTGTCATCTTTTTGACATGTGCGGAAAAGTATTCCTTATGTTTTTCCCCAGTCCATGAATGTAAGATCTAAGTATCATCCTTATGATAATTTAAGCATCTTACAGCTTACTGTGAGCATGACAAAGCATGTTCTGAGATATCTTAATATATGGCCACCGTTGTTTTCTTGGAGCCAGGGACGTACCCTTGTGATGAGAGTTCTCACTCTTCACTTCAGAGGGAGTTCATGCCCACATCTTCTCCCACCACACCTGTACCCATAACAGTTCCTGTCCTGGCTCCAAGAAAATATTATATCCTTCTGGGGTCCTCAATAGAGTTGAAGACTAGACAGTTAAAATTATAGTTTTCCTTAGTTATAATAAGAGATAAAGTAGATATAAATATTGTAACTGTAATTCTTGCTTGATACCTGTTTTGTTATATGTAATATAACTATGTTAAAGTTAAAACCTTTCTTTTTATTTAGACAGAAAACGAGAGATGATGTGGGATTTCCATCTGTATGCTGTGAATGTGTTTTACTGCCATTGGTTAATAAAGAAGCTACTTTGAGCTATGTCAGGGCAGAATAGAGCTAGGCAGGAAAACTAAACTGATTGCAGAGAGAAAGAAGGCAGAGTCAAGGAGATGCCATGTAGTTGCCAAAGGAGAAAGATGCCAGAACCTTATGGCTAGGCCACAGCCTCGTGGTGATACACAGATTAATAACGATGTAAGAGCTAGCTAGAAATACACTTAAGCTATTAGCCAAACAATATTGTAATTAATCAAGTTTCTGTGTGATTATTCAGGCCTGTGTGGCCAGGAAACAAAGCACAGTCTCCCTGTACAACAAGCTTTTCTGAGTTTAGTGTTTTGCGATTTTTAAATTAATTCAAGAGTTCTTTAATAAATCTTCAGTACATAGTATTATTATTTGGCAAAGCCACAAAATGTCATCTCAGGAAAGTATACATTGTGTCTTAAGGTTATTGTATGTTTATCGAATTTCAAGTATACACATATAAATAATGAGAATTGTCTTTCTACAGTAGTGACATTGTGAATAGTGAAGATTCCTTAGAATTTGTCCTCTGTAGGCTGTAACCAAAGTCATACTCATGCTGTTCTGAAAACTTTGATGTCTTGTGGAATATCATTATCTCACTTGTCCTTAGTTTGCTGAAAACTATACAATAAGGGCCTCAAATCAAGGAGGATGTTCTGTCCTAAGCTAATTACCTAGGGAATAAGGAATATGATTTCATACAAAAAATGAAGGATTAAATTATATCAGATTAAAAAGGTTCTGCATAGAAATCAAACAACCCATAAAGTGAAGGGACAATCTACGGAGTAGGAGACATTATTTTCCAACTATTCATTTGTCATAGGGTTAATCTGAAAACGGCAGCAAATGAAGTTATGCAATTAATAGTGGACAAAAGATCTGAGCAGAACAGAGAAGATACGCAAACACCAAGGAGCAGATGAGGAATACTCAGTGTCATTAGCCGTTGGTGGGATGCAAAAGAAAACCATCCTTAGATACTCACAATGTCAAAGACGGAAGTGCTGACGAGGATGTACATAAAGGGACTTGGGGATGCTGATGGGGTTGTAAATAAGTAGAGCCACTGTGGAGTACTTGTGAAATGCTCCAGAAAATCAAAGGCAGAACCACTGTTTATTGTACTTCTGTGAGCACACCCAGAGAAGGTGAAATTGGAATACATTAGTTGTACACACGTTTATGTTTGTGTGACTCTATTCACAGCAGTTCATATATGAAGTCAATTTAGGTTACCATCAGCAAAGGGACAGAATAAACACAATGAAAACTATTCAACCAAAAAGATGAGTAAAATTCTTATTTTTCAGCAAAACTTTTGGACCTGGAAGGCATTAAATAAAAGAATCCAGACTCTCCTCCCCAACCTGCCATGCAAAAAACCACACAAGGTCCTGTGTTCTTCTTCCTGGATGTTAGAAAGAAGTTCTCCTAAAAGCCTAGAGGGCATGGGAAGGGTCCACAAAGAGGGGAGGTAAAGTTTAGCCAGTCCATTCTATATGCATGTGGGGGACCATCTCTCTAAATCTTAGCAACACATTAACATACTAATGAAAAAAATTATAGGGAAAACATCTTGTGTGGATTAGTTTTTTTTTTTCTACTTGACACAAACTAGAGTTACCTGTAAAGAGGGATCCTCAATTGAAAAATTGCTTCCACCAGATTGGCCTGTAACCGAGTATGTGGGACCTTTTGAATATTGATTGATGTGGGAGGGGGGACAAGCTCTGTGGGGGTACCACCTCTTGGAAGGGTTCCTAGGTTGTGTGTCAATGTGATGGACGAGCACTCTCATCAGACGGTGGGATAAACATTAGTTCTTAAGAATGAATGCAGTGATGATGGCAAGGACAGATGATCTTGTCACAGCACACAGACTTCCAATCACCTGGATCCCATTTGCCCCTTCCTAGCCCCGATTTTCCTCATCTGGGGTGTGCTGCTCTCCAAACCTGATTTCATTTCTTACTATTAAAGGCACTTGCTCTTCTTGCATGTCCCTCACAGCAGTTTCAGTCTTCTCCCTTCCATAGGGCTCATCAGAACGTGGCTGCAAGGGACAAGCTTCCCCACAGGGATGGGGAACTGACTTTTGTATAGATTTTCATTTTCCCTGAAAATCACAGAACTTGTAAAGGCAGAATATGATTCAGATGTTTGATTCTGTTCTTCTGAGACTCGGATCTTGGCCTACCTACTGTGCAATGGCTTCAATTCCCAACTGTAAAAGGAGAGGCTTAATTTTAATTAAAGTATTTAGAAGGCTTCTCAGTCTAATGTCAGATTCATGCTCAGTGTCCTGGAACTGGAGAGATGTAGAATGATTTTGTTCTCTCAAGGAGCCAACTAGACAAGGGACAAATGGATCTTTCCTCATCTTGAACAAGGATACAGTGCTTATTAAAACCCAAACCTGAAGGCTCCTTATATTTAGTGGTCAGATTTTACATGCATAAATTTGAGAGGTTGTCCTGATTTTGAGCTTGAGGACTCATGGCCAGGACATGTGAAGCAAACACTGGCATTTCAGCATACTGCTGCTCTCTGCCCCAGCCCAAGGAGCTAAAAACAAACAAACAAAGAGAAATGACACAATTAAACAGGTTCTCTTTTCCAGTAACCTGCAGACACTCATGGGACAACATAAGCACCATGCTGTCCACTGTTGGGGTCTAGGAAAGAACTCTGAGGGTTTGTGTCAGGGCTGCAGGTGCCTGCTGCACACTGTGCTTCTGTAGCACAGAAGTAAACAGCAGTGTCTGCAGCCTGGGCAGCAGTGATGGACAGGGAACTGCTCTGGGCAGAAGTATTCAGAGTTGCTCTTAGTCTTCCACTGTGTTTCTCTCTCTCATTTGAACGCAGTAGGATTAGCATGACAGGGCCTCTGCCTGAGTCCTGTCTGTACCACTGTAGAGTGGATGAATAAGTTTTGTAACTGCAGTTCAAGGTGACATCTTCACCTTCCTGGATGCTCAAAGCAGGAGGATTTTCTTCTCCCTGTTGGCTGTTCACCCCTAAAGAGAAGCACAGGCCAGAGAACAAGAGTCAGTAATTATGTTTTCAAATTGCATTTCCAGATGAATACTTCTCATTCACATGACCTCTGAACTTAGGTCTCCCCATTCCCATCACTATCAGCCCCAACTTACTGGCCAGTTGAAACCATAGTGTCATCAAAGACACTTCCAGAAATTTGTTCATTCTTTCTTTATTGATGTCACAGGAAACACTGTGCTGTACACTGAAGTGGAGCCTGGTTTGTAAGACAGAAGAGTCAGTTCTGATTGATGAGTTTATATTTAATCTTTGGTCCTTAGAGTCTCAGGTTTTTGCTTAGCCAGTCAGAGATAGGCTTGGTTCACCACAAACCCCCAACCCAACCCCCACCCTTCTGACAGAGAGGCACTGCCATCTGGTGGTGGCCACAGCATACTGCTACTAGAACGTGTTCTGGGATGGGATGGAGAGTGTGCAGATTGCAGTAATTGCAAGCCTGCTTTATTTGCTCTGTCTTTTTTTCCTGCACACAGTGAGAAGACACACAGATTAACTCCAGTAAGAGTTCAGTGGAGAAGAATGGTGAAGCCCAGAATCTACAGAATACTTCTGAAAAGTCTTGCTAGAGTTCCTAAGTAACTACAACTCCTGAAAATGTACTTGTGAGGGAAGAGAGATGGCTCACTGGGTAAAGTGTTCGCCACGTTAAGTCTGATGGCCTGAGTTTTCTTCCCAGAACCCACAGTGGAGAACACCAGCTCTAGGAAGTCGTCCTCTTGGATGAGTGTATATACCACCAATGATAAGAAAGACACACAAATTAAAATGTATTTGTGAGGACTACTGAGAACTCAAGAACAATGGCAATGGGTTTTTGATCCTACTGCACGTATTGGCTTTGTGGGAGCCTAGGCAGTTTGGATGCTCACCTTACTAGACCTGGATGGAGGTGGGTGGTCCTTGGACTTCCCACAGGGCAGGGAACCCTGATAGCTCTTTGGGCTGACGAGGGAGGGAGACTTAAATGGGGGAGGGGGAGGGAAATGGGAGGCGGCGGTGGGGAAGAGACAAATCTTTAATAAATAAATAAATAAATAAAAATAAAAAAATGACATAAAAAAGTTTTTCCCAATGCTTAAAAGATATTGTGTGTAAATAAAGGGCTTCACTGGTGTGCAAAAGAAATAGACCTCTATTAGGTTAAGTAGAAATAAGTAAATTAAATTAATAATAGGTTAGACTCAAAATCCACAATAAGGTTTGTTGGAGGGAGGGCCACTTGTTCTTCCCAGCCACCCAGCTAGCATAAACCCAAAATAATCACACAGAAACTGTATTAATTAAATCACTGATTGGTCCATTAACTCTAGCTTCTTATTGGCTAACTCTTACATATTAATTTAACCCATTTCTATTAATCTGTATATCACCATGAGGTTGTGGCCTACCAGCAAAATTTCAGCACGCCTATCTCCAGCAGCGGCTCCATAGCATTTCCCTGACTCCACCTTCCTCTTCCCATGCTATAGGCCAAGCCAGTTCTTTATTCATTAAACAATAAAAGCAACATATAGACAGAAGGACCTCCAACACCAAAGGTTTGAGAATCAGGATCAATAGCTGCATAGTCAGGAATAGCACAGACCATTCCTCAGAGGATCTGCTGGCTCCTGTGTGAACTGCACACTCTACGTGGTTTGTACAAAGCCGTTCACAAAAGGTTTTATATGCAGCTGCCATTCACAGTCCTGTCTTCTTTCTCTTGGTGAAATTAAAGCCAACCTATTTCAGGATATTTGATCACACTGTGAACTCTGAGATTGTTAGTGAAGTTAGCTTTGAATGAGGGGAGAGAGTCAATGAGTAGCTGACTTGAATTAGCCATAGATATTTTGGAGGACCTAGGGGAATACCATAGAGAGACACAGGAAAAAATAGGGAGGGGCTTAGAAAGATTCATGGATGCTTATGATTTGGGAAGCATGGAGAGAGATAGGGTCAGCTGGTCATTCCTTTACTGATTTCTTGTTCTATTAGGTTTTTACACCAATATCTGACTTCTGAGTTTTTATTGATAATAGAACAATTTAGATAAAGAGTTTACCTGACATCTAACACAGGAATAAATTCAGCATAAATTATTTATGGTACCTTTTATAATGCTGACATTTGCTCATTATGGGCAGAAAATGAACATTGGCAAAGTGAGTTTGTAGCTACGTGGGGGGGGAAATTAGCAACAAATATCTCAAATGAAAGAAACTTCAGTTTATAAAAAGAGCTAATTGGACTCTATCACAATGTGTGAAAAATATCAATTTCTGGAGCTCCTACATTCTATACTGATATAAATAAATGAGGAAAGGCAGGTTACAAGTCAGGAAAAGTAATTAAATTGGCTCAAATACCTTGTTAATCCAGTTAATAGTCAGAAATATATGCTATTCTCAAGGTATTATTAGATTTTCTCAAGTCACTCTCAACATAGTGACCAACTCTTAATATGCAAAAAGAGTTGTTTTATATATTGAAACTGTTAAACTTATTTCAGATAGTTCAGAATTAGCTTTGTTATTTATTCAACTACACTAAGTAATCAGAAATAGAAACCATCCCTTGCATATAATACATATCAGATCCCATACAGGTCTACCAGGCCCTCTAGCAAAAAGTAATGATGAAACTGATCAGTTATTAATAGGAAATGTGCTCGAAGGCTCAGAACTTCATAAGAAACATCATGTTAACAGCAAAGATTTGAAGAAAGTTTTTTCTATTACCTGGCAACAAGCCAAAGAAAGTATAGGGAAATGTTCTACTTATTCTTTGTATGCTCAAACATCATTGCTTGCAAGAAGTAACCCAAAAAGTACACAAAGATATGAAACTTAGCAAATGGATGTTTTCATTTTTCAGAGCTTGGAAAATAAATATATGCACCATACCTAAGATGCATATTCAGGATTTCAATGGGCAACTGTTTGAGTTCTGAAAAGGCTGATTCTGTAGTCACACATTTGTTACAAGCTATGGCCATCATGAAGATAGCTATACAAATTAAGAATGACAATACTTTAGCATATTTCCCTAGGAATCTGAAACCTTTTTGCATATTACAACATAAAACATATTATAGATGTACCACACAATCCTACAGGGCAAGCAATTATAGAAAGATCTAATTGCAATTTAAAAAATATGCTTAATAAACATTAAGGGGTAATAGAGGCCCCAAAGATAGATTGCACAACACTTTGTTACCTTGAATTTTTAAATGTTATTGAGAAAGGAATGACAGCAATGGAAAGACATTGGATAGTAGAAAATCTTCTCATTTAAATCAGTCTATACACTTTAAAGATGTATTGACCTCAGAATGGGAACCAGGATATGTGCTATGTTGTACAAAAGGTTTTGCTTTTGTTTCCACAGGAGAAGAAAAGACACAGATACCATGAAGACTGATAAATATTAGATTTGAACAAGAGAGATCTCTTGATTAGAAAAGGTGATAGTTCATCAAACAGCTTGATCATTCAATCTAAACTAATTTGTAAGACTAATAAATTGCTTTCATTGATCAGGTATAATTTTTTAATTGTTAAAAGGTAATACCTTTTTGTTGCCCCAAAACGTTCTGCTTAAACAAAGATATATCCTGTTAATAAAGAAATTCTCAAAAGTTAGGATTGGGGCAGGGCTTTGCTTTTGTCTTTCCAGGAGAATAGAACCATCCAACTAAGGAAACTAATGACCACAGGACAAATGAGACATCTGAAGAACCATGGATCATCAAGAGAAAATGTCCCAAGTAATAGAGTAAATTGGCCTAATGGTGTAGCACACCTGCCAAAAAATAGAATTTCATAAATCTTCCCAAATGCTTGTTTTTGCTGCTCTGTACAAACAAAGGACCAATGGTCTTTTTGTGGTCCAACTCAATTAAAAATTCAAGGTGAATTTGAAGTTCAAGTGTGGCTCTCTCCTTCTCTAAATCCAAGCATGCTTGTTAAAGAAAAATCCAAAATTATCTCATGTCAGAAGAGCCACCTGTTACATGACAGAAGAAAAATCAAAATTAAGGAACTATTCGATTGCCATTAATCGCATAATCCCTTGGTTTTATTTTGACTCTTTAAAACTTTTCTTAAGGTATAATATTTATCAAAAGTTTTCTGCTTGAGAGAAAAGTCTGTTAGATATTCTAGGCCTGTAGGTCAAAGATTGATCACCCAATGTTGTAGATGACTCTGGATGGTTGTCCAGGCACCCAGCTATATGTCATTTCTATAGTTTCGGAAGTTACTTGCTCTGTACTTCCTGTTTACTCAGGTAATATTATATCCTTCTTGGGTCTCTGATAAATATAGAAAAGTACATAGTTATGCTGTTTTGTTACCAAATTCAAAAAAGAAACTTAGAAAAGACATGTAAGTTTTATAAGGTTGAGAGATAGAAAACCTTAAGTTGTTTATCTAAGAAATTGTTTTGAGGTCTAAAAGGATATTTTAGGATAATGCAAGTTATGATAGAATTGATTTAGGTATAAAACTTTGAATTCATCAAGATATGATAGATAATAGAGTATTTTCTCTGAATTTGCCAAATATGAATAGACTGGATATTGTGAATGTAATTCTTACTTGATAATTCTTTTTATAGTATAAGTTTTATTGTGTAGAGTTAAATGCTTTCCCTTTCATTTAGACAATAACTGATAATTTTCTTATTGTATATAATTTTACTGTATTAGCATTAATCTTTCCCTCTTTATTCAGGCACAAAAGGGGAAATGTTACAGGATATTTGATCACAGTGCAACACTCAGTGACTGTGTTAATAAAGTTAACTTTGAATCACGGGGCAATCAGTGGTTAGCTGACTAGAATTAGTCACGAAGAAGACTGGAATATGGATAGAGAAGACACATAGGAAGGAGGAGGAGAGAGAAACTTGAATTATTCACGCCTTTTTCAACTTTGGAAGTGTGGAGAGATGGTCAGCTGGTCGCCCCTCCAACATTTCTTTGATCTATCAGGCTTTCACCCTGATATTTGACCCCGAGTTTTAATTCATAATGGAGCAACTTGGATAAGCAGACATGACGTTTTAGTACAGCAACAGCAAAGTAGCCAACACACTGGCAACTATTTGTCAATCTCAACTTCAGTCTTCTGCACCACAGTCATGCTTCTTTGTCAGTGTGTTCCCAGCTGCTGCTGGCTCTCCATGCAGGCCAGCAAAGCCTGGGTTTGCATTACCATAGCCTGCATTTCTCCCTCTCGGTGCCACTGCATGTGGAGATTTGACTAGTGTCAAGAGCTGATGGTGGCAGGCAAGAGCAGTATGTTTCTGCTGGGTGGATTAGCTATTTTCAATTCTCAGTTTAGTCAGTTTCTATTTTCTTTAGCTTGCTCATGAGTACAATATATTGTGCTCTTACCTTAACTCTTTTTCATCTGACCACACACAGTTTTTAATTTGGAATTTTTTCTAGAAGTCCGATAGGAGCTTGATCTGGAAAAGGGTTTCACAGAATTTCCTTCTCAGGGTTGCTCTGTTTCAAAGTTGGTCATTAAAGAAACTATATGACTTGGAAGACTGGTGTGAGTGTTTACTTTTTATATTGCTCTGTGTTCCAGCCCTAGAAACTGGGATGGCTCATATCTGTTTATAATCTGCCAGCTCAGTTTCTTGTTGACCTTGTACCCCTCATTTCCTCCAGATTTTCTTTGATGGGGGTTAAGTATGTGTGTAGCATGTTGGCAAATGACGCTGTTCCTTATGAAGTTCTTCCAAGCAATGGTATTTAGGAGGGAGTGTTGTGTGACACTATTCCTGGTGAGATGGACAAACATCCATTCACCCCAGTAGAGAACTAACAACAGAGTACAGGATGGGTATCACTAAAGGCCAAATTGGTGAGCCAAACTTTTTACTGGGGTTACTGACAGGAACATTAGAAAAGCTGCTTTCAGGAGTGGAAATGACTCAAAGACAGCTATATCACCAAAACTCACTTCAGTATGGGTGACAGCTCATGAAAACTGGAATCCTGGAGTGTAGTACACAAGCTACAGGTAGCTCAGTAGTTGGGAGAGGAATGCTCTTCCCAGGTAGTTACACTGGTCCAAGCAGCTCATCAGCTCTCTACTTTATTTAGGCAGCTTTTGGTAAGATTGCCATTTTTTCTACCTACCCAAGATCGTGGGAGATTCTTACACTTTCTGGTGTCTTCTTCAATTTCTTTCTTCAAAGATTTAAAGTTCTTATCATATAAGTCTTCCCCTTGTTTGGTTAGAGTTACTCCAAGATATTTTATGGTATTTGTGGCTATTGAGAAGGGTCACGTTTCTCTGATTTTTTCCCCAACCCTTTTATCATCTGTGTACATGAGGGCTAGTGATTTTTTTCAGTTAATCTTGTATCCTGCTACATTACTGAAAGGTGTTTATGAGTTGTAAAAGTTCCTTGGTAGAATTTAGGATCACTTATGTAAACTATCATATCATCAGCAAATAGTGAGAGTTTGACTTCTTCTTTTCCAATTTGTATTCCCTTGATATCTTTTTGGTATCTTATTGCTCAAGCTAGGACCTCAAGAACTATATTGAATATATATAGAGAAAATGCATAACCTTGTCTTGTCCCTGATTTCAGAGGGAACGTTGGGAGTTTCTCTCCATTTAGTTTGATGTTGGCTGTTTGCTTCCTGTATATTGCCTTTACTATGTTTAGGTACGTTCCTTGTATTTCTGCTCTATCCAAGACCTTTATCATGAAGGTACAATGTCTGCCTGCAGACTGCCTGCTTCCCACCATGGTGACAATGGACTAGATCTCTGAACTGTATGACAGTATGAATTAAATGTTTTCCTTTATAAGAGTTTCCATTGTCTTGGTGTCTTTTCACAGCAATAAAGACCTAAGACAGATATTTATAGCAAAGACTGGGGTTCTGTCATAGACCTGACTGTGATTTTTTTTTTTTTTTTTGAGAAATGAGGACTTTGAGACTTTGGATTAGGAAAGCAGTGGAATGCTTTAAGCAGCCCTTAATGGGCCACACAAGTAGAAAATTCAAAGAGAGTGATGCTGAGGGTGATTTGAATTGTGGGGTCCAGCTCAAGAGATTTCAGATGAGAAGAATATTCATATCTGGCCTAGAAACCATTCTTGTAATATTTTGGTGAAGAATGGGGCTGCTTTTTGCCCTTCGCCAAAAAGCCAGCATGAGGCTAAATTGAAGAGTTATGAATTAACAGCTTTGGCAGGGGAGGTTGCCAAACAGCCTAATATTGGCTGTGTTACTTGGTTATCAGTGGACATGATTATGTAAATCTATAATGAAGAGAAGCAAGCTGAAAAAGGTAAATACAAAATGTATGGTTTGAGGAGAAAAGGAGCACCAGGCAAAAGCTTAAAGAAAAGGCTGATGATACATTACTAAAGAAGCTTGCGGTCGGGCGGTGGTGGCACACGCCTTTAATCCCAGGAGGCAGAAGCAGGCGGGTCTCTGTGAGTTCAAGGCAAGCCTGGTCTACAGGAGCTAGTTCCAGGACAGGAACCAAAAAGCTAAGGAGAAACCCTGTCTCGAAAATCCACAAAAAGGGGGGGGGGCTGGTAACCTCAGGACAAGACATCACCCAGATAATATCCCAACTTGTGAAAATGAATTAAAGAAAAGCTTGGTGGCAAATGCTTTTAATCCTAGCACTCTGGAGGCAGAGGCAGGCCAATCTCGGAGTTAGAGGCCAGCCTGGTCTACAGAGCAATTTCCAGGACAGGTAAGCTTAGGCAGTGAAGGAGACTATCAATAACAGAAAGGTGGCTAAAATGTGTTTGAATCATATCCTCAGGAAGCAGCAGAACTTGACAGCTTCGGCCACATTGTTCTGGCTTTAGAGTCAAGCATACAAGAGGTTATGGAATCTCCCTTCATGACTAAGGAAAGCTGCTGAGGCCAGGCATGTGGCAGAGGAGTCCCTGAATGGAGGTCCAGAAAGGCCATTTCATGAAGTTGTGAAGGTAAAACCTGGACTGCCTTGGAAACCCCAAGTTGTTGGAGAAGCCATTACCATGGAATGTGCGCTAAAGGAAGCTGATAACAAGGAGTAGAACCAGTTCAAGAGGGAGAGGAATGTTGCTGGTCAACAAAATTCAAACAAGTCGGGGATCTGAAGAGTGCTTTGGTATCAGACATGGAGATTCAGAGTTTGGAGTTTGCCCTGCTGGATTTTGGTCTTGTTTTGGTGCAGTATTTCTTCACTATGTTCTATTTCCTCCCTTTTAGAAAGGTAATTTACATTCTGTGTTTTATGTTGGCAGTATGTGATTCATTTATTGATTTTTGAGTTTATAGGAGATTACAGTTGAGAGATTGCCATGCATCTCAGAAGAGACTTTAGAGTTTTTAACAGAGCAGAGTTGAGACAGGGATGAACTATGGATGGTGCTGTGGATTGAAAGAAAATGCCCACAAAAGGGAGGTGTGCTTTATCAGACTTGGTATGGCCTTATAGAAGGAAGTGTTTCACTGTGGGGGTGGGATTTGTGGTCTCCTTTGCTCAAGCTACACCCAGTGAGACAGATCACTTCCTGTTTTCTGAAAGTCAAAATGTAGGACTGTCAGCTTCTTCTCCAGCACCATGTCTGCCTGCCAACAACCATGTCTCACCATGATGATAATGGACTAAACCTCTGAAGATGTAAGCCGCCACAATTAAGATGTTTTTCTTTTATGAGTCCCTGTGGTCATGGATGGTATCCCTTCACAGCGGCAGAAACCCTAAGACAGGGAACTTTTGAAGTTGGACTGAATGCAGTTTTTCATTCTGATATGACTCTAAGCCTATGGGGCCAGGGAGTGGATTTGGGGGTTTAAATGAAAATGTCCCCATATGCTCATAGGTAGTGGCACTCTTAGGAGGTATGACTGTGGTCTTGTTGGAATAGATTGGCCTTGATGGAGAAAGTGCCACTAGGGATGGGCATTGAGGTTTCAAATGCTCTAGCCATGTTCAGTGTCTCTTTTCTAGCTGCCTGCATTTCCAGTTGTAGAACTCTCAGCTACCTCTCCAGCACCATGTCTGCCTGGGTGCCGCCATGCTTCCTATGATGGTAATGGACTAGTCCTCTAAACCTTAAATCATTGTCAATTTAGTATTTTCCTTTATAAGAGTTGCCATGGTCATCATATCTCTTCATAGCAATAAAACAGATATGAACAGGACTTAGGTGAAGGGAAAATATGCCTTAAGTCTCATCACATATATTTAACAGCATAAATGTGGGATGTTTTCCTAGTATAACATTAGTATAACTTGTGCTCATCATTGCGGGACCCACTGAATGTGCTTAAGACATCAATACTCACATCAGCATTACCTGAATGACTGCCTTCGCCTTTATTTCCTTTTGCTCCTTACCCTTTAGGAGTTGAGGACACTGTGGCTTAAATGTTCACATTGCCCTTGTGGGATTTTTCCTTGTCTAGTTGGCATGTCCATGATATTTGGGCAGTCATGTTGGTGACACTTTATGTGTTTGGCTTCTGATGCTGTCAAGAGACACAATCTCAAAGCAAACTTCCTGATTCTCTGGTTCTTGCGATTGTTTTGTCCCCTTTTCCACACTTTTACCTGAGCCTTAGCTGCGGGTGTGTTTTGTAAATGTATCCACTGGGGTTGGGGTCCACAACTCTACATTTAATTAGTTGTGATTTTCTGTGTTGTCTCCATCTGTTGCAAAGAGAAGTTTCTTTGATGATGGGCGAAGACTATACTTGTCTGTGGATATAAGAACAAATGTTTATAGATTGAGAGTATGATAAATAATTGGTTGTCCCAGTGTCAAATAGTTAGTCCTGAAAATACACATAATAAATATAAAAATAACATTATATGATGGAGAAGGGACATCTATCTATGTGTTACTTTTATTGGTTAATAAAGAAACTGCCTTGGCCCTTTAATGGGACAGAAAATTAGATAGGCAGAGTAAACAGAACAGAATTATGGGAGAAAGAAGCCGAGTCAGGCAGTCGCTATAGCTCTCCTCTCCAAGACAGATGCAGGTTAAGAATATTTCCGGTAAGACACCACCTTGTGGTGCTACACAGATTATTAGAAATGTGTTAATCAAGATGTGAGAGTTAGCCAGTAAGAGGCTAGAGCTAATGGGCCAAGCAGTGTTTAAAAGAATACAGTTTCCATGTAATTATTTTGGATAAAGCTAGCCAGGTGGCAGGGAGCGGCCCTCTGCTCAATACTACAATTATATGGACTGAACAGGTTGTATTTAGACTATATATATATATATATATGTGTGTGTATATATATATATATATATATATATATATCACACTATTATTGAAAAAAGTCATGAATCTGCAGCAGAAAGGAGAGGGTTTATGGGAGTATTTGGAGAGAGGAAATGAAAGGGTGAAATGTTGTGATTATAATCTCAAAAGAAGTTCATGTTGATTCATTCCTCCCATCAGCATCTCTGTTTCAAGTTGGATATTTGTGTTTCAGGAGGGAGTATATATTGGGAAATGAAGATTAAGACCAAAGTCCTAAACCTATGAGTCTAAAAGCCTACCTGAGGATGAAACTCTGCCAATACTACAAAGAAACTCTGCCAATACACTGGACCAGACAGATGTTCTGTGGGGCATCCTGATGCCTTGTGACTGGGAAAGGCCACACCCACCCAACTGAAGGTTTGTGTTCTGGCTGCAGGTGTGTGGGGAGCACTGTGGTTCCATAGCACAGAAATAAGTGCCTGAGTCTGTGGTCTGAGAGGAGGAAATGTACAAAGAGCTGCGGCGTTCCTTACTGACTGTTGTGGAGTTCAGTCTTCCACTCTGCTTTGTTCCAGAAGGATTGAAGAACAGGCTGATGAGGTGTCCCCCAGGACTTTGGTAAAACCACTGCACACTGTTCAAAACTGTGGAAAAGTTGCACTGCAGCTCTGCAAGCTCTCCCTCCTGCAGAACCAAGGACACAGGACTCTGCTTCACCTGTTGTCCTTTCACCCCTGATTAGAAACAGAGAAAGAGACACAGGTGGAGGTCACTGAGCATCCAAAGAACTCTGAACTCACCCCCATATCCTTTGAGAAGGTGGGAGCTCTGTGGGATCCCTGAGCTGCTTCCCCACCCCTCCATGTGCAGAGCAGAATCCTCTCTGGTCTCTGAATGTGAACACCAGACTCACAGCAAACCTGGGTGCACAGCATTCCCAGCAGAGAGCACAGCAGCCTCTTCATCATGCTTGTCTGACTGCTGGAGAGAGAAGCAGGTAACCAACCCCTGGGCTGCGGTGTCAGGATGGCTGTTGAAGTGTTCCTCCTCCTGCAACCCATCAGCCCCACCCAGGAACCCTGCCAGCCCATAAACAGAGCTATGTTTCCTTCCAACCTTCTGAGCCCGAAGCTCCTCCCAAACCAAACCTGGCTGAGAGTCTTGGTGGAGCACAGTAGAAGGCATTTTGAGATGACTCTGGAATTATAGGCAGTGTGAGTGACCTTTGAGGAAAAAGAGGATTTTTTCCTCTTAGGGAGAAAATGTCTCAACTGGTATAAGAAGTAACTGGAGAACATTAAAAAAGGAAACCTTCTTCACAGCAACCCTGATTGAACTATCAGATATTGTCAGTCTTGGCAATAGCCCTGTGTCTGAGATTCTTTCTGTCTCTACCTAATATATGTTCAGTCAAAGCCAGTGTTTAAATAGTGGAGAAATTAGGTTTCGTTGTCTTTGATCTAATCTGCCTAAAAGTCCTTTTCCCATTAGAGAGCAGTGCCCCCTAGGGGCCAAAGAGGAATACAATTTCACAGTCTGAGTGTGTTGCTTTCTGATACACTCACTGTCTTTCTGCCTTTCTAGGATTGACCTTCCAAGGTTGGTGATCATATACAAAGCAAGACCCGTGCTTTCTAAGGCATGAAATTTGTGACCTTTACAAAAAGAAGAGTAAAAAGTTGTAAACAGAAAATGGACACAAACCGTTTTAGTTTGAGACAATTACAACACCTTTACATGTTTTAAAGGAAATGTTAGAAACCACAGTATTCAGAAAAAAATCACATGCCATTTTACTGCTAAAATCTGAATGACATAATCAAAGGGCACCATGCGTGCACAGTTTGATGGATGCTGTGAGGAAAAAAGACTACATTTCCTTATTCTTTCCACAGCAAATATGACAAATGTGTTATTGTAAGAAGAGCCAGCTAGGGAGTACTGAGTCAAAATCAATTGTAAAAATGTCTCAAGAAAATCACATGCTTAGATGGCCTGCTAATAATCATTTCAATAAACTCAAAGTCAAAGTCATTGTGTGTCAGACTGATTAGACGTAATTACTTATGCAGAATCATGCTGTCTTTCTTATGAAATGTAACTTAATCTCAGAAGTGGCACCTGTCATAGTCTAGGTCCTTCCAACAGGAGACCATGCCCTGCATGCCCACCAGGGGGCAGGCATTCTGATCATCACTTTCTAATTTCACTACTGAATTTAGTGTCCTCATTCTTTAGAGGTAGTTTGAATGTTACATTATGGCAAAAAAGTATATAGTCTGTGACCTATAATAAGATGGCATCCTGAGCCTTAATGCATAGCATTCAATGAGCCAATCTTGTGCCAAAGTAAGAACACAAAGCACAGAGTCCTCTTTAGACAGATCAGACTATACAATGTGCCAGCAGTATTTTCTGAAAGAACTCTCTCACAATGTGAGAGTCTTTTCTGAAAGAACACGGAAGCAGTTAGAGAGGAGAAACACAGATTCCAACACTGTAAACTGGCTAGAAATAGACCATACCTCTGAGTTAAGCCACAGTGTAAAATAGCTGTAGATAAAGGCTGTGAAATCTTGGTGGCCACACCTAAGAGTACAATGAATGGATTGTGAATCATGTGAATTAACCCAACCCAATCATTCACCTTAGCCAGGTCCAAAATATGATTATGTTCACTTTATTTTCAACTAACAAGTAAAAATTAAATTAGAGAGAAATGTAGATAGGAAAATCCTTCAAAATATCTTACTTTTTGAGAACAATGCAACACTTTAGACCACATGTTACATTTCTAGGTTCTTCTCAGGACTTGAACCTGTTTGAGTCAAGAGTCTGAAGCTTACGCTCCATTAATCTCACCTTAAATTTTCTTTGATAATAGGAATATTCTGAATTGCTTATTGCATCACGTTTCAAAAAGAATACCTTAATCCATAAAACATTATCTTTCACTTACTTTTCTTTTTTTTGAGACAGGGTTTCTCTGTGGCTTTGGAGCCTGTCCTGGAACTAGCTGTTGTAGACCAGGCTGGCCTCGAACTCACAGAGATCGCCTGTCTCTGCTTCCCAAGTGCTGGGATTAAAGGCGTGGGCCACCATCGCCCGGCTTTCACTTACTTTTTACATAGTTTCTTTATTGATTCTTTGTGAATTTCACATCATGCACCCTAATTCTGCTCATCTCCCAGTCTTCTCATATCCTCCCCTCACTCCTGCAGCACCCTTCCCTAAAGAAAATTCTCAAAATTCAAACCAAACTAAACCAAACAAAACAAGCAAACACACACACACACACACACACACACACACACACACAAAACTCTTTCTACTCCTTCATCTTTTCCACCTCTCCAACACCTCCTCATCTGTCCTTGTGGCATTGGGAGCCATGGTGTGTCACCCCTTGTCCAGTTGGCTTTACTTGTATCTTTCATTTCAATGTCCAGTTCAAGGCCTTTTGTTTCTGGTACACCGTCATCACTGGAACCTCACCAAAACTCCTTTTGGATATTCCACAGCTGCCAGGAGTCATGGAGATCCTGTGGGTGTCTTTCCCAAGGAACAGTTCCTTCATGAGCTCCAGCAGATCTTAGATGAGCTAGATGGTAGGGTGGGTCAACTCAAGTCCTGGTTGTGGGCCTGGGTGGTAGCAGAGATGGTCAGTCTGGGCCACTAGGGCTGCCCACCTCAGGCAAGGGGTGGAGCCACATCCCTTACCCATGCCATCAAAGTCAGATATCTCTCACCTGTGTTACAGAGTAGGGCCATCTCTCCTGAATGCAGTCAGAGGGAGTATAGCTCTCCCATGAGGGTTGGGACCAGCTCTTTTGCTGCAGTGTCCATCAAGAAACAATACCAGATTTCCTGGGGCCAGTGAAGAGCAGGGCTGGCTCAGCATGGCCCTCTGATTTCATCACACATGGTTCCTATGTCCCCCTTAGGTGATATATGCCACAGACATCAACAGAGTCCCCACCTACAGCAGGACTGTGAACTAAGGCATGGGTTCTTGGCAGCAACTGGGGTCTGGACAATATCCTGTTTCTGGGTAAAAGCACAGGCCACTCAAATCAGGATGTCCATGACTTTTGTGACAGCATGGTCTCCAGACACCTACAAAGCCACAGGTTGTAGCTCACTCAACCTTGGGCTTCCGTGGGACCTTTGGTGGTAACATGGTCCTTGCAGTTCAACATAGATCTGGTTACCATAAGACCATAGACCCAGACTTGATTCTTGGCAGCAGCCTGGTTTAGATGTTACCATTGCCCCAGGTGGTACTCAGATCAGCAAGGCACAAGTGACAGCATGACCCTCCAACAATAACAGGCATTTCTTTGCCTTCTCTATTGCCTAAAGGATGTCCTCTTATAGTTATTTATTTAAAAGATTATTTCTTTACTATCCCTTTATCAAAAAAATGAGAAAAAAATTGCCTTCACAGTGGCTACTTATACTAATTTTCAGCCTGATAAAAGATATCAGTGGGAGATTTTCCCACAAGAAATGAATGTTAAATAGCACCCCTGTTCCAATATTTTGTAAGTCAACTATTGGAAATGATACATAAGTGATTTCCTGAACCTATAGTTTACCATTACATGGATGATATTTTGCTGATTCAAATGTAGATACTTAAGAAAGAATGTTTGAAGAAGTAAAGAATATTTGGACTCATTTGGGATTATAAATTTCTCCTAAAAAACACAAATAGGAGATTAAATTAATTATTTAGGTTATAAAATAGGTTTACAGATAATTAGACCACAAAAGGTCCAAATTAGGAGAGATCAATTTCTAGACTCTTAATGACTTTCAAAGACTGCTAAAAGACATTTCTAATCTACAGTCCATTATTAGGGTAAAACTATTGGGATTAATTTAAACAAAACCTTAGATGGTGACAAGGAATTAAATAGTCCAAAATAATTAGCACTGAAGCTGAAAGAGAATTGACTTTGATTGAAGAGAAATTACAGGAGGCACATGTGGTTAGAGTGGGTCTGACTCTTAACTGCACTGTGGTCATATTACCCTCCAAGCATTCCCTTACAAGAGTTTTAATGCAGAGGGAAGATATTATCTTCTATGGATCTTCTCATCACATAAATGGAGTTAAAAATTAAGAGCATTGTGGAAAAGTTCTCTGAATTAATTATAAAAGGAAAATTGAGACTTCATCAACTAGCAGGAATAGACCCAGCAGAGATTATAGTATGTTTTACTAATGATGAGATTAACAAATTATAGAAAGGCAGTGAAACCTGGCAAATAGCTTGTAGTAATTTTTTTTGGGAGAGATTAACAACAACTACCTCAAAAGTGAGAGAATTCAACTTATTAAAAAGAGCTAATTGGATCTTCCCTCACTTGTATGGGATACACCAAAAACTGGAGCCCGTCATTCTACACTGATGCAAATAAGTCATAAAAGGCAGGTTCCAAATCAGAGAATGTATTTAAAGTGGAACAAAGCCATGATGATTAGGTCCAAAAGTAAGAATTATGTGTTATTCTCATGGCATTAGGGGAATTTAAAGAAGTTCTCAACATATTTACCAATTCACAATATGCAGAAAGAGTTGTTTTGCATATTGAAACCACTGAATTATACCAGGTGATAAAGAATAGACTTTATTATTTATTTAGTTGCATAATATAATCAGGAATAGACATCATCCCATGTACATAACACACATTTGATCCCATACGGTCTGCCAGGTCCTCTAGCACAAGGTAATGAAGAAATCAATCAATTATTGATTAGAAATGCGATGAAGGGCTCAGAATTTCATAAAAATCATGTCAATAGCAAATGTTTAAAAGAGGACTTTTCCATCACTTGGCAACAAGCCAAGGAGATTATAAGAAATATGTCCTACATGTTCTTTATGCAGCCAAACATCACTACCTGCAGGAAGTAGCCAAAAGGGAACTCAAAGGAATGAGATCTGGCAGATGGATGTATTACATATTATAGAATTTGGAAAATTAAAATATGTATACCACACCATTAATACATATTCAGGTATTCACTAGGCAAATGCTTTGAGTTCAGAAAAGGCTGATTTGGTAGTTACACTTTTATTGGAAGTTAGGACCATCATGGGTATACCTGCACAAATAAAGACAGACAATACTCAAGCATGTGTTTCTAAAAAAATAAATGAAACAATTCTTTGCTTATTATAATATATTACAGGTCATGACATATTACATATTACAAGTCACCAAATAATCCTATAGGTCAAGCATTTATAGAAGACTTAAATCAAACTGTAAAGGACATGTAAATAAAGAGAAAGGGATAAAAATGACTCCAAAAAGGCTTGCATAATGCTTTATTAACTTTAAAGTTTCTAAATACTAATGAGAAAGAAATAACACCTATGGAGAGACATTGGATATTAGGAAAAACTATGGAATTAAATCAGCCAATACACTGTAAAGATGTACTGACCTCAGAATGGAAACTAGGACATGTGTTATGTTGCTTTAGTTTCCACAGGAGTAGAAAATCTATGGATACCATCAAAAATGATAAAGATTTGATTTGAACAAGAGACATCTCTTAATTAGAACAGAAGACAGTTCATCAAACATCATGGCCTTTTAATCTGAACTAACCTATAAAACTAACAAATGATTTCATTTTATCAGCTACAACTTGTCAAAGAGAATCCCCCAAAATTAGGGTTGGGGAAGTTTTTTTGTTGCTGTTTTTTTCTTTTGGGAAATGCAAATCAAGACAACTTTAAGATACCATCTTACACCTGTCAGAATGGCTAAAATCAAAAACACCAATGATAGCCTTTGCTGGAGAGGTTGTGAAGAAAGGGGTACACTCATCCATTGCTGGTGGGAATGCAAACTTGTGCAACCACTCTGGAAAGCAGTGTGGAGGTTTCTCAGGAAATTCGGGATCAACCTACCCATGGACCCAGCAATACCACTCTTGGGAATATACCCAAGAGAGGCCTTATCATACAACAAAAGTATATGCTCTACTATGTTCATAGCAGCATTGTTTGTAATAGCCAGAACCTGGAAACAACCTAGATGCCCTTCAATTGAAGAATGGATGAAGAAAGTATGGAATATATACATATTAGAGTACTACTCAGCAGTAAAAAACAAGGACTTCTTGAAGTTTGCAGGCAAATGGATGGAAATAGAAAACACTATCCTGAGTGAGGTAAGCCAGACCCAAAAAGAGGAACATGGGATGTACTCACTCATATTTGGTTTCTAGCCATAAATAAAGGACATTGAGCCTATAATTCGGGTTCTTAGAGAAGCTAAATAAGAAGGAGAACCCAAAGAAAAACATATAGGCATCCTCCTGAATATTAACCTTCATCAGGCGATGAAAGGAGACAGAGACTGAGACCCACATTGGAGCACCGGACTGAAATCTCAAGGTCCAAATCAGGAGCACCAGGAGAAAGTTTTTTTTTTTTTTTAATTTTTCAGCAGAATAAATGTATCCAGCTAAGGAATCTGAACACCATTTGACAAATGAGACATCTGAAGAAAAAGGACAAATCATCCAGAAAAAAAAATCTCAAGAAAAAGTAATTTGACTTATTTGTATATCACATTTTAAAAAGGATAAAATTTCATACATGTTATCAAATGTTTGTTTCTGCTCTTTTCTGCAGACATATATTGCAAATGATCTTTTTGTAATCCCAGTACAATAGAAGATTAAAGCTGGCTTTGGAGTTGGAGGGTGGTTCTACTTCTCTCAATCCAAACATGCTTATTAAAGTGAAATTCAAAATCTGTCTCATGAAAGAAAAGTCACCTAATATGAGATAGAAGAACACAAAAATTTAAGGACTACTTTATTGTTATTAATCACATAATCTTTTGGTTTTATATTGACCTTTTGGCAGCTTTTCTTAAGGTTTAACATTTATAAGGTTAATATAAATATTTAAATTTTGTATGATATTAATGGTCATATAGAATACTAACTAATTTTAGAAAAAGTTTTCATCTACTTTCCTGTATATGATTTCATGTTTGAGTCTCTATAATTTTTCTACAGTGAGCCATCAGCATGGCTAACAGTGACCTTTGAAGTCTCCATAAGGATGATAGGGTCCCACATCAATGACTCCTCCAGGACTATGTAACACCACTAGGCTGAAAAACATCACCCGAGGATTGACTTTGTAATACAAAGTGCTGAGAATAATTTCAAGGTGGCCAGCTGAGATGATCCAGCCTAACAGACTACTCTAGCCACAACTGGAGACAAGCCCTGTACTTTCCCATTACACATAGACTGGTCAAAACATTATATAGCTACCTCTCCCAGGACTTGATAATTAACCCCAATTTTTCTTTTCAGGATCCCCTAAAGACACCATCACTCCCAGATATCAGGAAGTGGATTTAAATATATGATGCCCATATTCTTAAGCTGTGGGATGGGTGGTTTTTGGTCGTTAAATGGATTATGGATATTTGTCATGTTTAGGGGTTTAGTTACAAGTTATCACTGGTAATGATCAGAAAAAAAGGTAAACAAAGGAAAGTGGATTTAAGGTTCTTGTCTTGAAAAGAAAAAGGGGGGATATAGATATGATAGAATAAAAGAATAGATTACCGAATCTACTCTCAAAAGAAAAAAAGGGAGGATATAGCTATGACAAGATAAAAGGTAGATTATTGAATTTACTTTTAAAAAGCAACTACTAGTTTTAATTGTCCTACATTGGATTGGACTTTTGTATATTATATACAAATTTTGTATATTGAGATTAATTTTGTTAGAGCACACTGTACATACATTTTTATTCTTGTTCAAGGTATCGCACCTATATAACTCATTTAACAATGTAATAGGAATTTATAGTCCTTAAAAATTATTATTACAAACTGTTTAACATAGAAAGGAAATGGAAGTTAATAGTCAATCAAATAGCATAATCCAATTTGCATTTTCTTTTTATCTTCTTTTTTATTTTAGACAAAAAGGATAAATGTAGTGGCATTTCATTTGTATTTTAATAAATAAAGTTTGCCTGAAAATCAGAAAGTAAAACCACCACACTGGCCAGCCTTACAGACCAGGTAGCAATGACACACACATTTAATCCCAGTAGCCACACTAGTTTGCCATAGAGACCAGGTGGTAGTGATGCATGCCCTTAATCCTAGCACTAGAGAGGATTATAAAGCAAGAGGAGACAGCTCTCAGTCTCAGTCTAATTCTGAGATTCCTGGACGCAGGAGCACCATTTTTGGATTGAGGTTGAGGAGAGAGCCTATGGCTGGCTGCTTTGCTTTTCTTGCCTTCAGTTTGAACCCCAATATCTGTCTCTGAGTTTTTATTAATTGTGCTTCAACAAAGTCTGTAATATGTGTGTCATGTCAACTAAGAGCAGGGAAGAAAACAGACAAACACGCATGTGCTCATGTGTGCCCCAACATACCTCATTAGAAAGGGATTCATATCTGGAATATTTTTTTTTAAAATTGCACAAATTAAACATCATAAACTCAAATGACCTAATACATTTATAGGCTGAGTGTACAGTCTCCAAAGGAGAAATACAGGCACAATAAGCAGTAGTCCCAGGACATGAAGATAGTCTCTCCTTGGCACTGCATCCTCATACAACCCAGGCAGATGAAGCAACCATGAGGGAAATGTATTCAAGAGGAGAGGAAATAAAGGCTTCATTCACTTACTGTGGGATTTCTGCCTCTAAAATCATCGGAACACATAACCCTGATTCCAATTGTATAAAAAAAGGAATAATTCAAAGTTTTATTAGTCCTTCAATACTTTTCCTGACTAGGTTTATAAAGAACAACTCTGAAATAACTCAATTTACATTAACAGAACATTAACTGAAATGCTCTGCATTGGTGAAATACATTAGTGATAAGCTCAGAGTCACCAATTGTATCTTGTCACACCAAGGGAGTAACTAAAAACCTCCAATTGGAGTCATCTGACCAAGAGTGAGCCTGGATTTGGATTCTAAACTTCTTTCCTTGTGTCTTTTGTTAAACTGTAGTTTATGGTTTCTGGCCAGTCTGGAACCTGTCTGTTGTATATGCCTGAATCTGTGTCTGCATGAATGCTGTCTTGTGAATCTGTCTGTCCCTTACCAAGGCCTTTACTCTTTTCTATTATACAACACAGAAGGAGAGACACTTTACAGAAAAATTTCACAAGGGGTCATGTTATTTACTCCAAATGACCTCAAAGCACTAGCAAAGTGATCATTCAGTTATCAAATAATATCCAAAGGCTGCTTCCAGCATGCATGGTGGGTCTTCATTATATAAGGTTGGTTTCAGCCTGTTTGCTGCTTTCAGAAAATGATTATCATAATGCACATACAAACAGACATATATTATACCAGGGTTTAATTTAAGATTGTTGCTATGCATTAGCTTATGCTGAAAATTTTGATTACATGGGAAATCCAAGGTAAATAAGGTTGGTTACATTGTTCTCTTAACGGCAGGTTAAACAAACAAGCTGGGCATACAGCAGGATAGCAGTCTTAAGATGTGTTATTCGCTCCACTGTGAGGTCCAGCGAAAGTTCTAGTCTTCTTGAATGCAAGAATTTTTTTTTTTATAATAATGTATCACCACAATGCTGGGTTAATGACACTTCTCAGGAGTGTTTGTCATAGGATACAGTTGTGCTAAAAACAGAAATATGTGTGAACAAAAAGATCTCATTGCACTGCCTCCCTGAATACTCGGGAGAGTAATGCAAGAATTCCAGTGCACCCTGCAGGACGCGTGAGAATTGAAGGACTTGGAGCAGACTTCCAGCCTACAGCACAGGAGAGGAAACAGACTGTGCCAGGGCTGCTCACGCCCTAGCACCTATATATAGATCTCTGGGATAGCCTCAGAGTTCTGGAAGTGTGTGCTTCTGGGGCACAGAATATGTGCCAAGTCTGACCACTGCACGGATTGCTTCTTCAGGTGGAAGGAGCTCTGGTCAAGAGTGAGAATAGGGAAGAAACCTCTGCTGGCTGACTCCACAACCAAGGAATTCCTGTTGTCACTGCAGAAGTCAGAAAAGGAAAGTAAGATGCTGCATTGGTATATGCAGTACTGGTTTGGAGCTGCACCACAGGGAGGACAAGCGGCCTCTGTCTGGGCCATGGAGACTCTAGGGATTCTCCTAGAAAAATTCACAGCTTTTTGCACTTGTAATCTAAGAGGGCATCTTCAAGTCTGAGGGGCTGTCATGGTGAAATCAAGGAACAGAACATCTTGGGCACTTTGAGTCAATGTTACTCTCTGAATTTCAATAGGCCACCTGCCCTTGAGTAGGAGGTAGGGGCTGAAGTTTTGTGGGCTTTTGTTTCCTTGTCTTTGTTTGCTTACACCAACACAGAGAGAGTTCTCCTAAGTACTTAATGTGGTTTTCAAAAAAAAAAAAAAAAAATCTGGCTATCGTATTAAGCAAGACAAACACTTTTCAGGAAAATACCACTGGCTATTAAAGTTAGGGTGTGACTGGGGAGGGTGTTTAGAAGCATGGAGTGAAGTTTTACTTATCAACAGCGTAAAGGCTGCCTCTCCCAGGTGGTTCCTCTCTCGCAGCAAGCTTTTCTCCTGAATGTGCTAATCCATCCTGGATCTCAAGTTGTACACAACAGAGGAGGGAAACAGGTGTCTGTGGTCTGAGTTGGGCACATGAAGGATACACCCAACAGTAGGCATTCCCCTTTGTCAGCTCTTTGAAGTGTAGAGAAATAGGGCTCCTTAAGTCCTGCAGTACCTGAATGTGATGTCTATCCTACCTCTATGTATGATAATTCTATCAACTTTGTGATTAGGAAAATGCTCAAAGCTCTTTTCTAGAGACTATGTCCCATGCTTTGATGCCACCTCATCGCTCCCGTCTTGCCTTGGTCATCCTATTCGTTCTTTAAGAACTGATGTTCTCCATCTCCTGACCTCCTGGAGAGAGTGACCAGTCATCACTGTAGAGGCAGCCCTTGCACATCTGTTTTCCCACTAATGTGTATACACGCCCATTCCTGTCCTTCAATCTCAGAACAGTGCCCTGTGCTTCCTGTTTCTCAGTCAGTACTTGGCACTCTTGATACCAGGAGCTTAATATTATTAATGTCACTAGTTTAATGTCCAAAATGTATAGGAACTCATAAAGTATACCAGAATATCTGAAAATGAGTAAATATATAGTTATCTATAACTATCAATGGGTATAACTGATGGTCAATGCCATCGTTTATGAAGTGGAGTTTGTGAGAATACGACCAGTTTCTGCTATGAACACGAGAAATAGTTGCATCAGCACCTCTCAAAACTAAGAGAGGTAAAGATTCTCTTGTAAGAGACCACTGCTCTAGGCTCCTAAAAATACACAAAACAGGTAAAATTAGCTATAAACTGTTAATATCATATATTTTGCACACTTACCACATCAAATAAAGACACAAAATCTCTATAAAATTCAATTTACAAGGTTATTGAAAACATTATGGAACTAAAGAGTCTGTTTGCCCTTACAGCAAGAAGGCTGCAGACAGATAACTGCAATTGACTAAGCTCTTTTTGATTTCTATTTTTGTGAATCATCTCTGGAAGGCATATACTGTGTGTTTATTGGTACTCATATCTATTTGATTGTATGCATTATATACAAGCCACAGACATGGGCAGTAAATACCTTTTAATAGGAAGACAATGGTGACAGTATTATTGAAGGTTCCTTAGCATTGTCCTTTCTGTAAGCAATAACTTAGTCATACTCATACTGTTCTAAGAATTTTACCAACAGAAACATCAATGATGCATAGATTTGTGGAATGTTATTATCCTACTTGTCCTTAGTGTGATGAAAATTATACAATGAGAGTCCTAAATCAAGGAGGATATTCTGTTGTAAGCTAGTCATTCAGGAAATTGAAATACGATTTCATTCAAAAAATGAAAGATGAATTATATCAGATTAAAAAGGTTGTGCATGGAAATAAAACAATCTGAGTTAAGAGACAATTAAAGAGTGGGAGAGATTAAATTCCAACTATTCATTTTTCTAGGGTTAATATGAATATGGTAAAAAAGAAGTTTATAACAGACTAAAGATCTGTACAAAACGGAGAAGAAACTGCCAAGAAGCAGATGAGGAGAGGTCAATGTCATTAGCCATTGGTGGAATGTAAAACCAAACACAGATTAGACACCAGACCACTCACTATGTCAAAGAAGTAAGTGTTGATACAGATGTATGGGAAAGGGATTCAGGAATGCTGATGGGGCTTTAAATAAATGGAACCAGTATGGAGAGCGTGTGAAATGCTTGAGAAAATCAAAAGCAGAACCACTGTGTATCCTACTTCTGGATGTATACGCCAAGATGATGAAATTGGCACACCAAAGTGACACACACACACACACACACCATGTTTATGGGTGTAGCATACGGGGGGGGGGGTAGCGTAAGATATCCTGAATACCAGATGCTTGCATTATGATTGTTAATGGTAGCAAAATTGCAGTTATGAAGTAGCATAAGTAGCAAAAAATAATTTGGTGGTGGTGGTGGTGGTGGGGTCACCACAACATAAGAAACTGTATTTAAGGGCCAAGACATTAGGAAGGTAGAGAACCATTGATCTATAGCTTTAGAGGTCATAAAGGCTCAGAACTACCCCAGGACTTACTTCACTAAAATGTGGACCTAAAGTCATGTTCTTCTAGCTACTATATTGTCCTGCAGTATTCCACAGAGACATCTGAATGCCAAGGGGAGGACTACTAACCTCAGGTTAAGTTTTCCCTTAATGAAAGCATTAAAAGGCCGCTTCTATAGCAATAAAAAAGAATTGACAGGAAGGGCTTTGTCTAACTGTAAGGGGGTTGTGCTCCACCACCTGTGGAGGAGCAGCTGCTGTGTCATTCAGAGCACAAAAGGTCAGGGCCAGGTCCTCATCCTGAGCCAAGGGTTTCAACAGGTATAAGGATACACATTCCTGCTGAGAGCAGCTGTAAAACACCTGGGGCTGTCTCATGGGATGTGTTACAGCAGGAAATGGAGGCCTTATCTGGGCATTGGACATACCAGAGAAACACAACACTCCCAGAACAAGAGAAGTTGCACTGCCCCAGAAGGGGGAGTTCTGTAAAAGACTGAAATGTGGGTCTCAGGTGAGGTTCTGCCTGAGTTCTTGTTTCTCCTGAATAACCAATTAAAGATCATGAAAAACCACACAGACTGAGAGAACTTCATTAAACTCACTTGTCAAGCCCACAGAAACACGATGGAAATTGTCCTATGCACAGAATGTATGTATGACCAAGAACATCACACTGCAGGGCAGTGGGAACGACATCGTGTCCAGGACAGAAACTCAGGAGACTGTTCTCTAGAGACATCCAGTTGATGAGCTCTGACAGTGCAGTGAGTATAACCAACACGTAGAGAAAAAGTGCTTTGAGGGCTGGCTGCTTCCTGGCTTCCTGGCAGGTTAAAGAGAACTCAACACTCTGAGAGTCTTAAACTGATGCTGCAGAGCAATACAGGCTAAGAAATCCTTCGGATTGTGCAGCAAAAAGAAGAGAGATGTCTCCCAGATGTACCTAGTCTCTCCACAGTGTACACTAATTGAAGAAAGTCTAAGCTGGGATCCTCCTTATAGATAGATCCCGGGGACATTCCATTACACCAGGTTTTTCCCTCACCCCGAAATGCCCCCTTCCAGTTTCCAGTAGTCTCTCAATCATAAAATAGATTGTAAATAGATTCTCCTCTCACACAATACATCCTGACCACAGTTTCTTCTGCCCCCCTCCTCCCAGCTCTCCCCCACTTCCACCCCCTTCAGATTCACTCCCCTCCATTTCCCTTCAGAAAAGAGCAGTCCTCCAGGAGATAACAACCAAACACAACAAAACAAGACAAAAACCCTCACATTGAGGCCTCACAAGGCAACTCAATAAGAGGAAAAATTCCTATACCAGGCAAAATAGTCAGAGACATATCTGCTCCCACTGCTAGGAGTCAAAAACACCAAGTTGACAGTCATAACATATATGCAGAGGACCGGGCACAAACCACATGATCCCTGATTAGGTGATGCAGTCGGCCATAGTTTCCATCCTGTCTGACTATTACAATCTTTCTTCCTGTTGTTGTGATCCAGCTGCCCTCACTCCCCCTGACCCACAAGGGAACTTCCTTGTGGTCTGTAATTGACAAGGATGTTTGTGTTCTTTCTGGCCAGTGGGTCTCCACAGAAGGAATAGAGGTATAAAAGGTTGCTGGGCAAAATAAAGGTTGCTGTTCTTCCACCAGAAAAGAAGCCTCTGTGTCTCAATCCCAGCACCCCCCGCCAGTCTCAGCTATCCAGAGTGCGCAGGCCACAGCACCTGTCTGCTCTGACCTCTAATATAGACTCTCTCTCCACACCATGTGTGACTGAGGGTCTCTGAAACCTGCTCTTATCTGCCACCAGTGGAAGCATCTTTGATGATGACTGGACAATACACTGGTCTATGAGTATAGCAGAATATCATTAGAAATCATTCCATTGATATTTTTTGACCAGTTGTGCTTGATTCTACTATAGGTCTCTGAATTATCAAGTCTCTGGTTCCTGGACATTCAGGCAGTATAGAGAATGGGCTCCATTTTCAGGCATGGATCTCAAGTTAAATGCAACAATAAATTTCTTGAATGTCTACATCTTAAAAGATATTCCTAGCAAATAGATCTAAGGTGAAAGATAGTGTAGACATTTCAATATCTGACAAAATCCACTTCAAACCAAAGCTAATCAGAAGAGATACGGAAGGACACTATATACTTATCAAAGGAAAAATCCACAAAGAGGATATTGCAATTCTAAACATTTATGCACAAAACACTAGGGCACCCAAGTTCATAAAAGAAACTCTACTGCAGTTAAAATCAAATATCAACCATCACACAGTGATAGTGGGTGATTTTAATACCTTATTCTCACAAATAGACTGAATATCCAGACAAAAACTAGACATAGAAATGCTGAACTTAAATGACATCATAAATCAAATGGACTAGCAGATATTTGCAGAACGTTTTACCCAAACATGAAAGAATATATCTTCTCAGCATCTCATGGAATCTTCTCTAAAATTGACCATATACTTGGACACAAAGCAAGTCTCAACAAGTTTAAAAAATTTGAAACAACACCCTGAATCCTCTCTGACCTCTCTGTTGATGGATTATCAACAATAGAACATTAACAAATTGACAGAAATGGAATGTCTCACCACCGAATGAAAAGCAGGTCAAGACAGAAAGTAAGAAGGAAATAAATAAATTTTAGAATTGAATAAAAACGAAAGCACAACATATCCAAACATATGGGGCCCAATAAAGGTGATTCTAAGATGCTATTTTATACCATTAAGTGCCCTTATTAAAAAACAATAACAAAGCAGACAAACAAACCAAAAACAATTGGAGAGATCTCATATTAACAACTTATTGGCACACCTGAAACCTATAGGACAAAAAGGAGAAATAACACTCAAAAAAAGCAGATGTCAATAAATAATAAGATTCAGGACTGAAGTTAATAAAAGAAAAACAAACAAACAAGCAAAAATAATAGAAAGAACCAATGAAGTAAAGAGTGAGTTCTTTGAGAAAATCAATATGATTGACAAACTCTTACCAAACTAAAGACAGAGAAGATCCAAATTAATAGCATTTGAGACAAAAGAGAACCATCATGACAGAAACCGAGGATATCCAAAGAATCATAAGGACATACTTTAAATATTTTACTCCACCAAGCTGGAAAACCTAAAAAACAGAAGAATAAATTTCTCAATTTATATAAGGTACCAAAGTTAAATCAAGATCAGATAAATGATTTAAACAGACTCAAATCCCTAGTCAAATAGAAACAGTAATTAAAGTCTCCCAACCAAAAAAAGTTAAGCCAGATGACTTCAACTCAGAATTCTACCACATCTGCTATTCCCCTGCAGCAATATCTCACTCACCACAGAAACTTCCTCTTGCTGTGTATGGGAACTGATACAGACAGAGACTGACAACTGGACAATGTGTAGAGGGCAGATTTTGGAATGCTTAGTCATAAATGAGAGGTCTTCATCAAATCCCTCCCATTGGTGCACAGGGCACCCGTGAAAGCAGAGGTGGAAAGAATATAAGAGCCATAAGGGGTGGAAGACAACAGAACTTGTTTATGTATGAACTCATGGAGATTCTGGCAGCGTATGCAGGCCTGCACAGGTTCTAGCCAGATGTGGTTCCAGTGCTGAGAGGAGGATGTGGACACAGGCTTCCATCCTAACCAAGAAGGCATCTCCAATGGACCTGTGCTTGCGAAGGAAAAGTTAGTTTCCTTCAATGGAGTCTCACTGGATATATAAACCACAGTCAAAGATATGGCCCATTCCCAGTAGTAGATGGCCAACACAAGTAACTCAATAGTATTTTGTAGAAATTTTGTCTCATATTGCTTTTTTTGTACCTTTTTAAAAACTTATTTCTGGTCTTTTTTTTCCTTGAATATTATGATTTGTGATTTTACAGATTTTGTTTTAAAATATGCTGAAAAATCCCACCCTCCCCAAGGCCACCTTCAGTAACTGTGGTCACGTATTCTCCCCATGCACATGCACTATACCTTTAAAAAGAGCCAGGACCTTCACAGCCTGCCCTCTTTTTCCCTTCCACCCTTGGTGAGAGGCAGCCTCTGTTAACCCTCTCCCGGCCACAGTAAATCTCTCTTATGTTAGACTTGTTGCATGGTGTGACTTTGTGGCATTCCCTGCCTCTAATATATCAAGGTTCTGTTCCTTCCTCATTGAAACCCTAACAATATGTCTCCGCATGTGTGCCTTTTCTTTCTTTTAATTGTTTTTTGTTTGTTTGACTTTTCCCATTTGTGTGCTAAAGAGAGAGATAAAAGAAAAAGTAGGTGTGAGGTGTGGTTGTGTTGGGAGACGGGGAAAATCTGGAAGAAAATAAGGGGAACTGAAACTTTAATTAAAATACAATGTATAATTTTTTTCATTTAAAATAAGTGGAAAATATTTTAGCCACACAAATATGTGTTACATTCATTCTCAGAATAATGAAGTATTTTCCCTATAAGTCAAATTCTCCATTCTGTGGCACTTAATTCCTTTTGCGTATGGAATACAGGGAGAACAATCATAATTTCTCCACCCTGTTCTCTGTACTCTAGCTCAGACTTTGCTGGGGCCCTGTAGGTTTGGGTGCAGGCTGCAGGTGTACTGGGGAGCACTGTGTGCTCACTGCACAGAGGTAGACAGCAGAGTCACTGAGTTGGGAGTCTCTGATGTGCAGGGAAACATGCAGGCTGGATTTATTGAGGTGAACTGTGAATCTGCCTTTGTTCTTTTCACCACTGGAGAATATGGACATCAGAAACATGGGCCCTTTCCCGGGATACTGTTTGTACCACCAGAAGTAATCATAATTACGATCGTTGGCAGTGCAGTTGAAAGAGGCCGTGGCTCCCTCTGAGACACTGAGGAATTCTGGGGTTTGCTGTACCTTCTCCTGGCTACTCACCCCTGTGCAAAAAGACAAAGGTCAGACAAACAGGACTGGATGCGAACACCCCAGAATGCCTTTTCCATGGGCCTACCACCTGCTTTTGTTTCAGCATGAGAGCATTAGTACTTCTAACCTCCCACCGAAAATATGTGAGGGCAATACCCTCCCACATTGTATCTTCCCATAGGAATGGTCAAACTCACCCCTTAGTTGAAGCCAGAGTACCACTAGTGAAACACTTAAGGGATGCATCATTGTTTTCACTGAAGAGTCACACTTCAACCGTAACAAAAGGACTGGCACTTATGGAGTTCAAATTCTTGTGCTGTAAGATGCATAAAAAAAGAAAAACCCCAAACTATTCATCCAATTAGAAAGAAGGTCCTAGTTTCCACTGCTACCTTAGAATCGCTCCTTCTTCCTCTAGCCACACCCACAAGACACAGACACAAAGAACCTTGTGAGAAATTGCCTCTGGGTCTCTGAGAAGACGCTGCCCTCCTGTGGATTCACCTCATTGTCAAAGAAATATTTGAAGTGCAGCCTCTTCTTATATGAACTACTGAAACAAGCAATGGTTTAGTCAGGTGAGAAGTCTGAGACATTTGCTGAAGTTTATGTGTGTGCTTATGTAAACATTTTCACCAAATGACAATTTGTTTTCAGCAAATGAAAGTTATTTCACTAGTCACTTTTCTATAACATTTCCGAAGAATCTCTCAATCAATAATAATTTATGATCTTTATCTCATCTCTGTGTGACCCCATACACCTTTATATTGTTCCTTCATCATAAATTTTTAAAGAATATCTTTAAATAATTAAAAAGAACTCTTTAAAATAAAATACTTTTAAATATGACTTAACATTTATTTATGGCTCCAGCTCACAATCAAACTACATTTTATTTATGTATTTGTCTATTTATTCATTCATTTATTTTTGTACATGTTATGTGTATTTGTGTGTGTGAACACATCGGTGTGGGTGTGTGTACATCTGTACAGGTCAGAGGTCAACATTAGTTATCATTTTTGATTACTTTTCATGTTATTTTATTACTTAAGATGAATTTTAAAAACCCTGCTCAACCAATTAGAATAAATTGTCCTATATTTCACTATCATAATATCATGATATGTTGATATGCTGTTTCGAAAGCCCTTCTCTTCTTCTCTGCCCACCCTCTCTCACAGAGACACAAAGGGACACATGAGAAAGAGCCTCTGGGTCTCTTACTAAACCCAGATGATCATCCCAGGCTGCCTTGTCAATGAACTTCATGGACTGGACAGGCAATGTCCTCACCAGTGCTAGGGCTGCAGATGTGGGTGCAGTACTGGATAGTACATGTGTTCTGGGGATCTAGACACAGTTCTTCATGCTGGCGAGAAGGGTACTTCACAGATTGAGCCTTCTCTCCAGTCCCTGTTTATTTTTATTAGTAGTACTAATTATATAAAATATTGTTTATTATAACACATTAATAGACACATATCAGATATGTACTCATATTCACTCCCCATTTTGCTCTTTTGCACTCGCTGATGGACAGTTGAGCTAATCCTATTATTTGGTTAAAGCAAATAGTACCAAAATAACATGCTGTGCATAATCCTTATTGTATACTGAGTTTGATTCCTTCAGGAACACGAGAATGCTAAAGCTACCCAGCTTTATGTGTAATTTATATTTTGGTGGGATTTTTAGCAAGGTAATGTTACATAAATTTCATAATGGTTTCTATAATTTATATTAAATTTATTTTATTAATTAATTTATTTTATTTATATAAATATAATTTATATTCTGATCAACTACATATACGGGTTTATTTCTCACCCTGTCCCAACATCGTTGCCTTTTGTTTTCTTGATGATACCCATTATTTGGGGGGTAAGATGGAACCTTAGCATAGATTTTATTTTATATATTTTGTTAAAGAAAGGTCAGCTCTTTCTTTAGTAAGGTGGTACTAGAAGTGCTTGGAAGTGCAGTAACAAACATCCACAACAGGGAGGCTGGTGATCATCTAGGGCAGTACTGTGCTCCATCCCTGAGACAGACAAAGAATACAACATCCTAAAAAGACAGAAGATGGAGCTGTGGAGAAAGCAAAAGTATGAGCTTTATCCACTGGAAGGGGAGAGTCTGTAAAGCTAATGAACTATTGGGCTTTGGCTAGGGAGTTTTATTGGGCCCATGTGTCTTCTCCTTTCCACTCTTTGCCTTGTTTAGTTGCCCCACCCTATGACTTCCCACCGGTTCAACTCAAGTTGACTTCTGGGAACAAGAGCTTGCCATCTCAAGGAGCTTACTTTTGCTTTCCCATCTGCCTGGATTCCTCTAACCCTTTCTCGGCCCCACCCGAGATCAACAGAGATCTCAGGCATCAACATTAACTGTTCTCAAGCATGGGGCCATGGTTGTTCTCTCTGCTTGATTAGAAAGTGGGCTGAAGCTTAGGAGACATCACCTTGGGATGTGCTCCTGGGGTTTGTTGAGGAGACTATGGTCCCACACCTTGAAGAGCATCCACAATTCTTCCATTGGATCTGCTCAGAGCTCATTTTGTACCTTTCTTCCTCAGGCATCATCTCCACTTTTGTGAACCAAGATTGGCACAATTAGACCTATTTTATAGAGACATTATATCCTCCCCATAGCTAGAAAATCAAGGAGAGACTCAGTTTCTGAGAAAGTCTCTCCTCAGACGTCCCACAGAATAACAGGACTTCTACTTCTTGAAGTTATGAGGAATTGATAAGTCCAAGATGTCCTGAGTCAAGCAAGGACAATCCAAATAAATGGGGTTATCTATAAATATTTGAGGTAGAGAGCCAGATGCATAAAGGAAGCAGGTAGACTGAAGCTTATTAGCCCATCCCAGAAAACCAATTGAATTAGCTCATTATCAGTCACAGCTGACAGGCAGGGTTGATTCTCCCTCACAGGTTTGTCTCTGGTGCCCATAATGCTTCCATCACGTTCCAGATGAGCATTTGGGGGTTATAAACTTCACAACTCTGACTTGGTTTTGGGTCTAGAGTCACCCAACTGGAGCAGGGTACAGATCACTTAGACTTTTAGACTCCCCCAGCAAGGTTTCAGTCACTTGCTGGGTCTGTGTTCAGTTCACTGCTATCTGTCCACTGTATGCTCATCTTGCAGCAGGAACTAGACATTCATATCTACCTTCTCAATTACACCTAGGAAGCAGCCTCAGAAAGGTGACTCCTAACTTGGAAGAAAGGTAAAGCCATCCATGGTGAGATGGGGTATTAAACTGAGGAGAAAAGTGCTCATAGTCCCAGGACAGAAGGATCCACGGTGTATCCAGGTGACTTCTACAATGACATCCTAGGCTTCTAGGATAACAATATCCTCCAACCTCCCAAGATCCCTGCCAATCAGAACAGGCAGGGTGTGGTATCTGAGGTGGAAAGCAGCCCTCGGAACAAGGTAGGCAGTCAAACTAGAAACTGTACCACCTTCTTAACCTTAGGAGGTGAGAACCTAGAGGGAGAATCACTAGAACAAAACTCCTTTTTGTTCTCACGACCCTGCAGGAGTAAGTGGTTTCTGCTACATGTAATAAACCACTCTGTTGCTCCCAGGGCATGCCTTAAATGTGCTTTCTTTTGACAACACTTGGCAAATGTTTGATTTACTTGGGAAACTACAGTAGCTACTTAAGGTTTATCCGTCAATAAATGAGCCCATCTAACTCTTAACCCACGCCAGGACCTGCTCACAACTGTGGAATTTTTCTACACTCTTAATTTCTGTGATCAAGGGCCACATTTTACCTTCTGCTTTTTATTAGGCAAAAACCTGTTTTTCTATACTTTTCAACTTAATGAAGTACCAGTTTTAAAAATATTCCCTAATAATATTCTGAATTATTTGGTAACTTTTGTCATGTTTTTCTCTTCACTTTTGATGTTGATAAACTGGGTTACCTCTTTTTTGTTGTTTCTTTTTAACTGGACTAAAAGATTTGTCAATCTGTTAATCTTCTCAAAGAACCAGCTTTTAAATTTATTGATTCTTTGTATTGTTTGCTTTGTTTCTATTTCGTTGATTTCTGCTCTGGTTTTTATTATTTTTTGCTGACAACTGATTCTGGATTTTACTTATTCTTTTTGAGTTGCATCATGAAGCCATTTGTTTTGCTGTTTTTGAATTTTTAATATAGGTACTTAGAGCCGTAAATTTCTCTCTCCAGGCTGTTTTCAATGTGTCTCATTAAGTTTTGTTATATTGTGTTTTCATTTTCATTTAGCTCAAGGAAATTTTATTTGTTTCTTAATTTCTTATTTGATGCCTTCACCATTTAATAATTAATTGTTTAATATCTATGAGTTTGTGTGTTTACTTGAGGGTTTTATTTTGTGGGGTTGGGTTGGATTGAAACTGAGCAGTTTACTTATTTAGTTATTTATTTTATATTTTTACGTAATTATATTTTATTCATATATAAAAACAAAGGTTATAAAATACGTGAATATATTATCTATTGTTCTATTCACATTGACTATATGTGTGTGTGTATGTGTATCTCCTCAAATATTTATCATCACTTTATGGAAAATTTACAAACCATTCTTCTGTACTTTTGAAGTACATAGCACATGCTTGACATGTTTAGTCACCTTACAGTGCAGTGGCACACCAGAAATCCTTACTCTTAGTCCTCACATCTGTACATCTGTCTTCCTCATCTCCTCGTCTATCTGCTCTCCCAGGACTCTAGTAGCTGCCATTCTATTTTCAACTTAAGTAAGATCAACATTCTATTCTACATATGAAAGAGATCGTGCAGTATTGTCTTTCTGTGATTGGCTTACTTCATTTAACACAATGACTGTGCTCTGTGCTGCTGCTGGAAACAATGTGCATGTCCACGATCTGAGCTCCTGCCAGTTATTATGGGCAAGGAAGCTTCTTTTGCTGTGGTGTCTATGACTTCTGACTCATAATTGAGAATGAGAGACATTGAAGGCTTCTGTGACAACCTCTCCCTACCCTCTACCCCAAAAAGAAAGAAAGAGTCCAAACAGGAAGCTTTAGAAGAGAATCCTTAAAAGATGTAATAAAGATACTGAAGTATAGCTCTTTAGACCTGATGGCTTCTGGAGGGGTGAGGCAGAACTCAGTTACTGTTATGGGCTGGTCAGTGGGAGTTTGACCATGTTCCAACAAGTATACGAGCAACACAAAGTGAAATTGGTGTATTTTTTTCTTTATGGGAGGAGGGTGCAAGGGTGGGAGGGTAGACTTCTAAGGAAGGGGAATCAGGGATGATTGGGGTGGATTGTATGAGGAAAAAATAATAAAAGAAGTATACACATTAGAACACCATTCAAGTATAGAAAAGAATGAAATGCTGTCACTTAGTTGTGTATGTGTGTGCATGCGCGTGCACGCGTGTGTTATTGCATTGTGGTCATATAGACTACAAGGAGTGTTTTTTAAAATTTTTTGAATTTATAAATTTATTTTATGTGTCAGGATGTGGTTCATACTAGAAAATGTTCCACATGCTGCTGATTAGAATAATGATTCTTTGGCATATGGATAGAGTATTTTCTAGTATCTGTTCAGTCCACTTGCTGTAGTATTTCAATTTATTCTGATGGTTTCTCTTTTGATATTTTGCCCAGGCGAACTGTTTACCTGAGAAAATGGAATATTGAAATTTTTAACTATTAATAGATTGTTATTAATTTCTGTCTTTAAATGTGACCTATGTTTTATCTTGGTCAGTTTTCATTATATGTTCTTTTCTATGTGTACTTAGTATTTTAGCTATTATATGCTGTGTGGCAATTCTCATTTGGTCTTGTCTATTTCATATTCTGACTGCTTCCATATGGACATAGGTGTTTTATTTCCTATTTCTGTGAAGGATGTTGTGAGGTTTTGATTTGGAATGCACTGAACCTTTTTTTAAAATTTTTTATTGATTTTTTTTTGAGCTCTACATTTTTCTCTGCTCCCCTCCCTGCCTCTCCCTTTCCCCCTTCAATCCTCTCCTAAGGTCCCCATGCTCCCAATTTACTCAGAAGATCTTATCTTTTTGTACTACCCATGTAGATTAGATTCAAGTATATCTCTCTTAGAGCCCTCATTGTTGTCTGGGTTCTCTGGGATTGTGATTTTTGGGCTGGTTTTCTTTGTTTTATGTTTAAAAACCACTTATAAGTGAGAACATGTGATAATTGTCTTTCTGGGTCTGGGTTACCTCACTCAAAATGATGTTTTCTAGCTCCATCCATTTGTCTTCAAAATTCAAGATGTCATTATTTTTTTTCTGCTGTGTAGTACTCCATTGTGTAAATGTACCACATTTTTTTAATTCATTTTTCAGTCGAAGGACATTTAGGTTGTTTCCAGTTTCCGGCTATGACAAACAATACTTCTATGAACATAGCTGAGCACATGCTCTTGTGGCAAAAATGAGAATCCTTTAGATATATACCCAAAAGTGTTATTACTGGGTCTTGAGGTAGGTTGTTTCCTAATTTTCTGAGAAATCACCACACTGACATCCAAAAGGGCTGTACCAGCTTGTATTCCCACCAGCAGTGCAGGTTTACCCCACAACCTCTCCAGCATAAATGCACTGAATTTTTAAATCACTTATAGTATAGTGGTCATTTTCACAACATTAATTCTACTAATTCATGAGCGTGAGAGAATTTTCCATTTTCTAGTGTCTTTCTCAACCTGTTTCTTCAGGGATTTAAATTTTTTTCTTAAAGAAGTATTTAATTTCCTTGGTTATGTTTATTCCTAGATATTTTAGTATTTGAAGCTGTACTAAATGAGTATGTGTGGATGATCTCTTTTGCATCATGTTTGTAGGTAATACATAGAAAGACTCTTGATGTTTTTAAGTGTCTTTGGTATTCTACTATGTAGCTGAATCATTGACAATTTTAGGAAATTTCTGGTAGAGGTTTTAGGATCTCTTATATTAAATGTCATATCACTTGGTAATAATTTGATTTATTTTTTCCTGTTCGCATCACTTTGATATCTATATCCTAACTTGATGATGACCCATGCTCTAGACAAAGAATTTCAGACAATTAAAGAATAGAGGAAGAAATATTTATCCCTGAGGATAATATTGGATATCCAATACCAAGTGATCAGCCCTAAAATTATATACATACAAACAACAATAATCAGACACAGTCAATTACATTTATGCACATATGTAATAATAGTTAATAAGATAATAAGTTAATTTTAAAATAATAACTTAATGATAAAAGAAGTTAATAATATTAAAAAAGACTGAATTTGAGAGGGAATAAGGAAAGGGATTTAGAAGGGGCTGGAGGGAAGAAAAAAATAATAAAATTGTATTTTAATTTTTAAATACGTTTTTTTTTAAAAGAGGAGAAAAAAGTTCTAAATTGTTTTGAGTGACTTGAAGCTAATTTTCTTATTTTGTGTTTTTAATGTCTGTGCTATAGTTGGTACTTGCAAACTAACAACTGGCAAGTGCTACACAAATACGAACACAGGATGTGGATGGGGCTCCAGGCCCTGTGGCAGGTTTTAGGACAGGCTGCAGGTGTCTGGGGAGCAGTGTGCACTTGCAGCACAGAAGTACATGGCAGAGTCTCCAAGCTGGGTGTCTGTGATGTGCAGGGAAACGTGTTTGGCTTTCTTATCATGTAAAATGATCAGTCTTTGGTCCTGCTTTCTTTCCATATTTGATCTAATGTCAATAATGAGCTTAGGATGCTTTCCAGGTTCTTGCTTATACCAAGGGAAGTAGGATGACACGCTGTCTTCATATGTGCAGTTAATGACAGCTCTGGCTCCCTCCTGCACTCTCAGGGTGGAAGGACGCTGCTCCACCTGCTCACCTTGGCTCATCGCTATCCAGAAAGATGGAGAGACAGGAGAACGGTTGTCAGGTCATCACTTTACAGAATTTTCATTTTCTACAATCAGTAAAGAAAAGTTGTATAAGATAGAGTTTCTCCTGGATGTTCCTGAAATGCCCACTGATAAACCAGGCTACAACCCACAGCCCCAGAGAACCTAGACAACAAAGAAGATCCTAATAGAAACATAACATTGATCTAAACAGGAAGGAGAAAAGGACAAGATCTCCCGAGTAAACTGGGAGCATGGGGGTCACAGGAGAGGGTAGACAGGGAGAGGAGAGGAAGGAAGGGGAGCAGAGAAAAATGTATAGCACAGTAAAAACAATAAAAGTAATTGATAAAAAAGAACCATCAGAAAAATAAAAGAAATGCCCACTGAGTATTCTGTGGTCCTAAAATCTTAACTCACCATTCAGCTGTAGCCACAAGAGCATGAATAAAGTAGGAACATATGTCTTCATTGTTCTTCCAATTAAATTAAGATTCAGTATATAATTATGATGACTAAGAGGTCAGCTACAAATATTGGGGTATTGTTCTTTCTCAGGAACTATTCTACCTCTTGAACTATCCACCAGGCACTGAGAAAAAGGCTGTGCTTCTGCCTTAAACCTCCACAATCTGTATACAAGGAAATGAATCCTCTGCCTACACCACAGCTGATGTCTACTACCACCTTGTGGTTACACCCTTAACCGGAGAGGCTGCTCCTTATGGGCTTCTGGCCAATGAGGGACTCAAACACATAAGACAGCAATATGTCATAACAAGTGGACCTAGTGCTGAGAGAACAAGAATGGTATTTGTACACACTAGTGAGTCTACTTCTTTATTTTAATCTAACACAGTATATGTATCATGCTTTATATATAAATATATATATATTATGTTTTATATGTAAATATATATGATGTGTTCATATGTGTTGTCTATAACATTTCTTTCTGTCTGGAACTGTTTCATAACCCATTGCCATATCTCAGAAAGCTTGGGTCACTCTCCAAACAGCTCTTCCTTTTCTCAGATACAAAGTAAGCATTTATCTTTGAACTTATGGCACTTGGGGAAAAGGCTTTCTCAGGTCTCTCATAGGCTTTGTGTTGCAAGGGTAAAATCTTTTCTATTAGAGTGGGTTATTTTTGAAAATACAGATATGATGATTTTATGTAAGTATCTGAATTTCCAGAGAAGTTAGCCTGGAATCAAAAATACACAAAGCTAGGAATGTTCTCAGAAGTCATTTGATCTTGAGGATGGCACCATTACTTCACTCACTCCCCAGCATCTAGACTGAATTTCTGACAGAAGAACAGAAGAACAGTGGTGATTCCCTGGAGAATATTCCAAACCTTGCAACAAACCCATCTTTCCTCCTTACTGTGGACCCTCCTAGTATTCTCTGATTCTAGCCCTTTTCATTTCTTTTGTCTCAACTGTGAACAGCTAGAAACACTGTCTATCTGGGAAGGCAGTGTACACACAGGCTTGGGAAACAGGTCATTATCACTGTCCTTCATCTCCTCATTTCAGTTCCCATGGTACCATCCTTAGACCTGTAGAAGACCACTAGCAGGTTCCCATCCTTCCTTTCTGCCTCCACCCCAGAGAATCCACTAAATCTTGCAGAAAACTCAGTTTCCCTCATGCCTGTGGACCAGCTCAGCATCCACTCTAGTCCATCCCCTTTCCTGAGTATTATCATGCAATACATAAAAACACTACCCTAGTGACCACACTGGCAGGGACTCAAGTAGGTTATTCACACAGTCTTTTCTATTCTTCATTAGAATCTTTCCATCCTGGTTAACAACCTGCTTAAGGTCCCTTCCTTAACTTCAGTCACTGAAGGCTGCAACTCTTGGTTCAAACCCAGGGTCTTTAGCCCTTCCATCCCCATATCTTCACATAATTTTTTTTGCCTTACTATAACCTACTTCAGGATCCCCTCTTCCCACCACATCCAATTCCCTAGGGATACCACCTGTAGGGGTACACACACACACACACACACACACACACACACACACATATATATATATATATATATATCCAACAGGGCTACGAATGGGTCATGTTCCAAGCTGTTGACAAAAGGCGTGCATTAGAAATATTCAAACAAATCAGGCTTTTGCCAATGCTATTGGTTGATCCTCACAAACCGATGGTAAAGCACTATTGTTGAAGACAGCACCTACATATCTCATTGAGCATGGAGAAGTCAAGCTGGTGCCTAACTGGAGCTTTCTGTTCTATGGACAGGTGTTAACAGTACTGTAAGATACTCTGGATGCTGCCAATGGAGAAAGGTAAACACCAACCTAGCTATAAATCCTTTGATCTACAATGGTTGTCTGCCTATATGACATGTTGGTGTGAAAATGGCACAAATGATATTGGAGTAACCAAACACTCTATAAATGAACTAAAACCCCTCTCCATGAGATGGAATCTATGTCTGATACTGCTCTAGTGGCCAAGAACCTGAGACTACATAGACCATTGACCTTAGAGAAAACCAAATATTGCTGTTCTTAAGGAATGTAGCAATATAATCACTTCTAATGACTTTCTGCTATACTCAGATCAATGTCTTATTCAGTCATCATCAGGGAAGCTTCTACTTGCAGTAGATGGGAACAAACACATAGGCACACAACTCTACAACTGGAGCATGGACAGAGATTGGGGGACCTTGGAACACTTAGTCATAAATGGAATGTCTCCATTAAACTTATCCTCTCAGGGCTGTAGTGAGAAATCCATATGTATCTGTTTAAGGAGTAACAAGGATTTATTAAAATATGTAAAAGGGATAAATACACTCACCAATATAGGAAGGATATGGTAAATCCAGTGGCAGAGCCCTATGAAAGGTGGTGAAGGATCACACACTTCTTCTTACAACATGATCTGGTCTTCACCACCCAAGCCAGTGGGATGCCATCCTTCCTTCCTTTTAAGAGGTCACATTGGCAGGGAAGAAGCAGCACCTCCATCAGGCCAGATATACAAGGTCGAGTGGATATCCATTACACTTCCCCTTTGTTGCCTAAATTAAAAGGTTCTAAACCTAATACAAACTATATATAATAAGAATGATTATCATGTATTGTCCAGGAGAAAAAGGATGATAACATAAACAAAAATGGGCCTACAACCAGCAAGAACAATGTCCAGTAAGAAACATACTAAATGTCCAAAACATATGTAAATGGTAAATTGCAGAAATTATCTCAATAGCTGTCCTATCCTGAAGAACCTGAATCTAGTAATTGCTATGCTCTTAGTTAAGATATGAGAGGATAGTAACTGTGACTATCTAGTCTTCAACCCTATTAAAGACCTGAAAAGAAAAATAATATTACCTGAGTAAGCAGGAAGTGCAAGCAAATGACTTGTAAAGAATGCAAGAAATGACAGAAACAGCAGACTACTTGGGCCATGACCCAGTCCCTCTGCAACATTAGGGCAACCAACTTTGGCTATAGGCTTAGATTATCTGACAAGCCATTGTTCAAAAGCTGGAATATTCAAAAAACTCTCCTACTCTGTCTTTGCAAGGTTCAACATTAACTTTTCCTGTATTTTCCTATATCATGCTTGTACAATTTGGACAGTGTGCTTACTGTCAGCAGTCAAGGCAAGGGCAGTTCTTTGAACAATAGGCCAGTTTTATCAAGCAGAAATCAAGCTTCATATATAGTGAATTTGGTGTCCACTATTCTTGTAGTAGCTTGGTGCTGTCAGGAGCAATGGTGTCTCATGACAACACAATTTTAAATTAAAACATTTAGATATCATCTGTAGGTCTTTGAAGTGTTTGAAGATCGCCTATATATGTGGAGTACATCTTTCTGCATCTAGAGAAGCTAGATAATATTAGTATAAATATGACAAACATGGGTGAATCAACCTGTAATTCTTAATAACCTATATAGCTTAAAGTCTAAAGCTTCCCATTATAAAAATAAACAATCTTTATAAACAGGTGTACAGCACAAGGGCAATGACCTTGAAATTGTACCAATATATAAAATATCTTGATTAGAGGAAGAACTATAGATTGTAATATGACAAAAAAATTCTTAATTTGTATCAATATTCAAAATATCTTAAGCAGAAGTAGAAACAAACATAAAATATGACAAAAATAATTTGTGTTTGTGTACAAAAACATTGTAAACAAAAATAGGAACATACAGAATATGGTAAATATAATTTTGAATTTGCATCAATATATAAATTAACTTAGACAAGAATCTAAAATTAATTTTATATATGTATCATACAAGAGTCTATATCAATGTAAATTGTCTAAAATTAATAGTTTCTAAAATAGTTTATAAGTAGATACCCTAATCTACTTTATTATCTTATCCTATCTATTCCCCCCCTTTTCCCCAAAAGATTTCCTGAGTCTAAAATCTGTTGTTTCACTCCCAATCCTATTACAACTTAAAACCAACTCCTAACAGATAAGGATTATCCATAAAGCTGATGAAACAAAATCATTTAGAACAACATTTTCTTAGAATTTCTTCCTACTGCCTAGTGGATGTCTCTATAGGATTCTGTACAAAGTTAAAACAATCGTTAAGTCTCAAGAGGACTAAGTTTTAGCCAGTCTCTGAGTAATGGATAAGGCCTATTGGTGTCATCCTCATGATCCAGGTAGAATCCTAGCCCCATCTTCCTTATGGAGACCTCAGAGATTGCTGTAAAGAAATTTTTTGGTTCATTGTGAAGAACTTAAACATTATTAATATCAAAACTAATATTAAAGTTTAAATTTTAAGATAGGTATTTATGTAAACAAAGGAACCAAACAGTTGAAAATATGTATGAGGAGAAATTGAATTTGGGATAAAAAACAGAGTTTTGACAATAGTCCCTAAATGTCTGGAGCCATGCCTGGTGGTAGACAGAAGAGGATGTAAGAAGCTGCTGAGGAAGGGAGGGAGGCAGGACATGACAGTTAGAAGAATCTTGCAGTTTGATTGACTGTTAGCCAGAGTCTTCTTTATTTATGCAGAATTTAGTATGAGGGATACATTTTTGTTGTTTTAAAACATAGATGATATTTTTGGCTTTGGACTAATGTTTAACTTTCTTTTGTTCATCTTCTAGTCAAAATTAATAAATTATGACAGAACAGAGTTATCATTTCCAATTATTGATAAGCAGTTATCTTTCATAACTATTTTTTCTTCAGCCCCATAATCCAATTTTTAAGAATCTAGAGGCATATGACAAGCTGTTCTCAGGCTAGTTGCTTTTGTAGTTACAAGGACATTAGAACCAAACAAATTTCCAGAGTTCCTGGGCTTACTGCCATGTCCCAAGCAGTGTATTATTAACTCTTCTTAATGGTCAGAGGACCCAAGAAATATATTCAGGCCAAAACTGATGAAGTTATTTTTCAAATTCTGGCATAATGCAATGTTTATTTTTTATATCTTTATAGAATACTTTTATTATTTTTCTATATCATTCTATGCTCATCAGCATAAGTCTCTGTGTAGGACAGTGGTAACATTAGCTAATCCATCTTTGTTGCTGTATTTGACCCATAATTGCCTGAGTGTATAGTGGGAAGAGACTTGTAATCTGAACTGTGGCCAACTCCTCCAGGCCACCGAATCTTGTTGACCTTTTAAAGTTTATTTTGTTTTGCTTATCTTGTTCCTGAGTAAATGAAAGGACAGATATTTCAAAAATGTCTCATAGCCTCATAAAGAGACCTTTGGCTTTTTTATGTGTGTCACAACCTCCAAGGCATAAGGAAGACCTTCAAGTAGATAAGACTATCTCCCTGAAACAGGGGGAATAGTATGTTCAGGGCTGTCCTGAGGAAGCTTTGAAATAGAATTCCTGGAAGAAGGCATAAATGATTTATAAGAAAATTTCCATCAATTCAATATTCCCAAATTATGCAAAGATTAAAAGTCTCTCAAGTATGCAACAGATGAGATGAAAACCAAAGGTGTCATGGTGACCATCATGTGGCTCACTTTGTTAGATCTTTGTCTAATAATTGTGCTGGCTTTATGACTTCAGCTATTCTCATCAGATATGGCTGTGCCATCTCCCCCTTTTTGGTTTGTGAACTTAAGCTCTGTGCTGAGACAAAAGAAGGGAGAGATTGTAAAAATTGTTTTGTAACCTTGGGGACCAAACTTAAATTGAGCTGAATAATGGCTGTAATTTGTTGATGAAAAGACTTTATGTTTGTAGCTAGTTTAGAATTGTTTCAAAAGCCATGGAGGTGGGGAAACAGGCTGTTGATTCATAGTATTTACCTGGGATCCATTACTTGTGAGAGATGAAATCAAGCCAATTCCCTGAAGCCTACAAAAATCCTTTTTACAAGACAAGGCTGTCTGTTCTCCATATCTCTTCAACATAATGCTTGAAGTTCTAGCACTAGCAATAGATAATATAAGGAGATCAAGGGGATTCAAATTTGAAAAGAAGAAGTCAAACTTTTCTTATTTTCGAATGATATGATAGTGTACATAAGTGACCCCAAAAACTCTACCAGAGAACTCCTGTAACTGATAAATACCTTCAGTGATGTGGCATGATACAAGATTAACTAAAAAAATCAGTAGCCCTCCTATACACAAAGGATAAAGAAGCTGAGAGGGAAATCAGAGAAACATAACCTTTCACAATAGCCACAAATAGCATAAAGTATCTTGGGGTATCACTAACCAAGGAAATGAAAGATCTATTTGACAAGAACTTTAAGTCTTTGAAGAAAGAAATTGAAGAAGATACCAGAAAATGGAAAGATCTCCCATGCTCTTGGATAGGAAGGATCAACATAGTAGAAATGGCAGTTCTACCAAAGGCAATCTGTAGATTCAATGCAATTCCCATAAAAATTTCAACACAATTCTTCAGACCTTTAGAGAACAATAATCAACTTAATATAGAAAAAAACAAACAAAAGAAAACAAAATACCTAGGATAGCCAAAACAATCCTCTACAATAAAGGAACTTCTGGAGGCATCACTATTACTGACATCAATCTCTATTACAGAGCTACAGTAATGAAAACAGTTTGGTATTGGCATAAAAACAGAGCTGTTGAAAAATGGATTCAAATTGAAGACCCAGATATTAATCCACATACCTATGAACACCTGATTTTTGACAAAAAAGGTAAAATTATACAATGGAAAAAGAAAGCATCTTCATCAAATGTTGGTGGTATAACTGGATGTCAACCTGTAGAGGAATGAAAATAGATCCATATCTATCACCATGCACAAAACACAAGTCCAAATGGATTAAAGACTTCAATATAAACCTGACCACATTGAACCTGATACAAGAGAAAGTGGGAAGTAGTCTTCAATGAATGGTCACAGGTGACCACTTTCTAAGTTTAACCCCAGTAGCATAGACAATAAGAGTAACAATGAATAAATGGGACCTTCTGGAACTGAGATGTTTCTCTAAAGCAAAGGACACAGTCAATAAGACATAAAGGCAACCTACTGAATGGGGAATATCTTCACCAACCCCGCATCAGATAAAGGACTGATCTCCAAAATATATAAAGAACTCAAGGAATTAGATATTAAAATTTTAAATAACCCAATTAAAAAATGATGTAGTGGAAAACATGAGCAAGGAAATCAGGACTGTGAGGGGTGCATCCACCCACTGAGATGGAGGGACTGATCTAATGGGAGCTCACCAAGGCCAGCTGGACTGGGACTGATGGAGCATGTGATCAAACCAGACTCTCTGAATGTAGCTGACAAGGAGGGCTGACTGAGAAGCCAAGCACAATGTCACTGAGTTTTGATTCTACTGCATGGACTGGTCTTGTGGGAGCCTAGTCTGTTTGGAAGCTAACCTTCTTAGACCTGGATGGAGGGGGGAGAACCTTGGACTTCCCACAGAGCAGGGAACCCTGACTGCTCTTTGGACTAGAGAGGGAGAGGGAATGGAGGTAGCGGAAGGGAAGTGGGGGGAGGGGAGGAGGTGGAAATTTTTAATGAATAAAATGAAATAAAAAACGCAAAAATGATGTAGTGAATTAAACAGATATTTCTCAACAGAAATTTCAAATGGCCAAAACATACTTAAGGATATGTTCAACTTCCTTAGCTATCAGGGAAATGCAAATCAAAACAACTTTGAGATACCATCTTACACCTGCCAGAATGGCTAAAATCAAAAACACCAATGATAACCTATGCTGGAAAAGATGTGGATTAAGGGGAACACTCATCCATTACTGGTGGGAATGCAAATTTGTGCAACCACTTTGGAAATCAGTGTGGCGGTTTCTCAGGAAACTGTGAGTCAACCTAACTCAGGATCCAGCAATTCCACTCTTGGGTATATACCCAAGAGATGCCCAATCACACTACAAAAGCATTTTTTTCAACTATGTTCATAGCAGCATTATTTGTAATAGCCAGAACCTGGAAGCAACCTAGACGTCCCTCAACTTAAGAATGGATAAAAAAAAGTGTGGCACATTTACACATTAGAGTACTACTCAGTGGTAAAAAACAATGACTTGAATTTTGCATGCAAATGGATGGAAATAGAAAGCACTATCTTAAGATTACCCAGACATAAAAAAGATGAAAATAGTATGCACTCACTCATTAGTGTTTTCTAGCCATAAACAAAGGACATTGAGCCTATTGTTTGTGATCCTAGAGAAGCTAAGTAATAAGGTGAACCCAAAGAAAAACATATATCCTCCTGGAAATTGAAAGCAGACAAGATAGCCAGGCAAAAGTTTGGAGCATAGGGTGGAGGTGGAGTGGGTAAAGGGGAGAAGAGGAGATAAAAGAGGAGGAGTGGAATGGTTGAGATGGAGGAAGGACAGATATAGGAGCAGGGAAGAAGATACCTTAATTAAGAAAGCCATTTTGGGCTTGGCAAGAGGCCTGGCTCTAGAGGAGTTCCCAGATGTCCACCGAGATGACCCCAGCTAGGACCCTGGGCAATGTAGGAGAGGGTACCTGAACTGGACTTGTCCTGGAGTCAGACTGATGACTATCTTGAATATCACCATAGAAACTTCACCTGGCAACAGATGAGATAGAGACAGAGACCCACAATGGAGCACTGGACTGAGCTCCCAAGGTCCAGTTGAAAAGCACAAGGAGGCAGAGTATAAGAAAGGAAGTCAGGACCACCAGGTGTTGGTCCACCCACTGAGACAGTGTGCCTGAGCTAATGGGAGCTCACCAAATTCAGCTAGACTGGGACTGAATGAGCATGAGATCAAACTGGACCCTCTAAATGTGGCTAACAATTGGGGTAGACTGAGAAGCCAATGATAATGACACTAGGATTTGTCTCTACTGCATATACTAACTTTATGGGATCCTATTCTATTTGGGTGCATACCTTCCTAAGCTTGGATGAAGGGGGGAGGTCCTTGAACTTCCCATGGGCAGGTTACCCTGCTCTCTCTGAGGACTGGAGGGTAAGAGGGGAGGATGAGAGGGAGAGCAGGAGGAGGTGTTAGAGGAGAGGAGGAAGTGGAAATTTTGAATGATATTATTTATAAAGTAATAAAAAATAAAAAAAAATAATATTTGCTTAGTGGTTAGTATACAGTGTTCTGCCTGCATGTATGCTTGCAGGCCAGAAGAGTACACCAGATCTCATTACAGATGGTTGTGAGCCAGCATGCAGTCATTGGGAATTGAACTCAGGACCTCTGAAAAAGCAGTTAGTGTTCTTAACCACTGAGCCATCTCTTCAACCCCATGAGAAGCCTTTACTCCTCTGAAGAGTGATGGGAGGTTGGGTGGGAGGGTGAAGATGGAAGGAACAAGAGGAGGGGAGGGAGTAGGAACTGGGATTGGTATGTAAAATGAGAAAAGATAGTTTTTTAAAATATAAAATAGAATTAAAAGTTTTGTTTGTTGTACCTTTCTACCACTTAATTTATAAGATCTTCAAAATTAATTCTTTTTATCAACTTCATATTTAGTAGATTAGTGGAAACTGTTGTCCCACACTCTCTAAACACAGGATGGAAACAGTTGCTCTCAGTTTCCAGTTTTGAGATATGAGAAAAATTATTCTAGAATGTAAAAACTGGGTTGATGTTTTATGATATTAGCACAAACTTTTGATAAAATAGATTTTATTCATGTGGGCTGATGTTTCTGAGCTACAAGTCAGTATCACATCAGCCTAAGTTTAAGTGTGAACTACTGCAGTGGTATTTTTCTGTTTCCTCACTCCTTCTTTGTAGTTGGTGGAGATCTGATAAAGCCACAGCTGTGCAAATCCTCCTGCTGAGTCTATCTGTGGCTGGGCATAAGCTGCACTCCCAGCCACAGTTTGGGGCCAGGCTGCAGGCTTGCTGAAAGCACTGTGCGTCTGCTGCACAGAGGTAGGTGCCAGAGTCCTCCATCTGGGCACCCCTGATGTGAAGGGTGCTCTTGCGATCCTTAGAGTTGAAGGTTGAGTTTAACCTCCCATTCTGCTTTGTTCCCGAAGTCAGATAGAAAAGATTGATGAGGCTGCCCCTGGAATTCTGCCGGAACCACTGCACACTTCTCATGCTTGTAGAAAAGTTGCATGTGAGAACAGAACTGGTTCCCTCTTGGAGACTCAGGGCTGAAGGACTCTGCTCCACCTCAACTCCTCTCACCCCTGCTTGGAAAAAGAAATGAATTCAGAATTCATGGAGGGTTTTGTCAAATATCCCAGGAGACATCATGAGGATAACTGCACAGGATCTCTGTGTTGACTCATTCCCCCTTCATCACTGACATCTTTGCAGATTCCCTAAAGCAACTTAGGTGAGCACAACTCACAGCAAATCCACACCCACAGAATCCCAAGCACAGCTTCCAGTTTCCTCTCCATGGCCCCTGTCCAATTGTTGGGGTGTCTCCTCTCCAGCTATGAGGGTGTCAAGTCTTGTGCCCAGACACACTTGTGCTTACACACAGCAGTTCTCTCCTAATCACTGAGCTTCCTCTTTCATCTGAACAAGAAACTCCACCCACCTCCACTGCATGATTGTGGAGGACAATGATGTAGAGCTCAGAACACTCTATTTCTAATGTAACACTTCTTATACGGGAGCTTGGGGAAAGATGTGTGAGGAAGAGGAATTCATAAATCAGAATATTGGTGTGAGAACTAATAGCTCCAGTGGATTAAGGAGAGCCTTGCAGAATCCTAGCAAGATTTTTTTTGACTTTTTTATTGAAATTTTTTCAACAGTATATTCTGATCATTGTCTCTCCTCCTCCATCATTTCCAAGAGCTTCCAGACCTTCTCACTCACCCAACTCCATGTTTTTTCTTTTTCTCTCTTTTTGGATATCAAAGAGGCAAACCAAGAAATTCCAAACAGAACAGAATTAAAAAAAACAAACAAACAAAAAACAAAGAAGAAACTCTCACATACACCCGAAACTGCTTAAAAACACAAAATACATCCAGACAAAAGACCAGTTAAGAAGAAAATATGCTCACACTAAGCAATATCATGCAATAACATCATTGGATTCATTCTATGTTGGCCATCTACTTCTGGGCATAGGACCACTCTTCATTGTGATCAACAGAGCCAACAAGGAAGTCCTGGCAGAACTCTTAAATTACACTGACACATCAGCATGCAATGCACTGAACAGAATACAAAGAATTTCTTGCTATTAAGATCATCATGTACATAGAAAATGTTTCCAACAGAGTTTTGTTGGTTATAAGAAACACAAGACATGTCCTGCCCTGTTTCTACCTTGATTTGTTTTCCATCTCTTGGCTTCTGGCCAACTCTTCCACTGTGCTGTGCAGGAAAATACAGCTGATAGAGATCAGGCTATGAATGCCTGCCTGCTCCAGGTCATTAAGGCCTCTCCCCTCTTTTCTTTCATAACTTGTAAGTTTTTCTTCTCAAGTAGTTATTTCTCCTTTTTCTAGTTTAAGGTATAT
>NW_026068236.1:332253-418117 GCF_014885135.2 Alexandromys fortis
AAAAAAAAAAAGAAATAAAAATGGCCAAGAAATATTTCAAAATTTTTCATCATTCTTAGCAAATAGTGAAATGCAAATTGAAACAACTTTGAGATTTCATCTCACACCAGTTGTATCTAAAATCAATAAAACAACTAAAAACAAATGTTGGCAGGGGCTAGTGGGTGAAAGGTACCTTCATTCTCCATTGGGGGAATGAAAATTGGCACAGTTACTCTGGAAATCAATATGGAGAGTCATCAAAAGCCTAAAGCTAAATCTACCACACAATCTAGTTATGCAACTTCTTGCTATATGCCAAAGAACTCTACTTCCTACTCCACAGATAGTCACTTGCTCTATTCATTGTTTCTTTATTCACAGTAACTATGAAATGGGAACAATTTAAATGATCTTCAACTCTTGAATGGGTAATAAAATGTGGCACTTATACATTATTAATTATTCTTCTAAGTAAAGAAAAATGGCATCATAAACTTTGCAGGTGGGTGGATGGAACTAGAAAAAATTATTTAGAATGAGTTGACAGAGACCCCAAAAGGCAAATGCCACATATTCTGCCAATGAACTTCTAACTACAATGGAAATTGTAGAGGCTTCTAAATCCAAATCTTCAGATGGAAATATATAACTTGAATTAGCCACAGAAGCCAGAAATATCCAAAAGGGAACACATAGTTGACTAAAATCACCAGAAATTAGAATAGCAAGGTAAACATAATTTGGGGCATAGAGGTTCAGAATTGAGATGCTGTATTGAACACTAAAGATCATTTTATCTAAAGTTCCCTTCCCTTTCTAATATAATACCAAGACTGATTTTCCCAATCCATTTCAAAGGAATCTACAGCCCCATATTTTTTTTTATTTTTTTTATTTTTTTTATTTTATTTATTTATTTATTTATTTATTTATTTATTTATTTATTTATTGGCTGTTCTCCAACTTTATTTGAGATTCAGTAGGTTAGTTCTCATCCACATTGACTGTCTGTAGATTTTTGAATGTGGTAACAGGCACGTAAGTTACCAACGTGTAGAGTTTGTTTGGTGAGTCCTCATCCTCATTACGTTTTCTGGACAAACGTACCCGGATACGATATGGAACATTCCTTATTCCTTTGGCCCAGACGGCTTTATTGAGCCTGGTATCAATCCGCACATCTGGAGTCCCCATCTCCTTCATGGCAAATTTCCCTAGGAGCACGCTTCTTAAAGCCCACGCCATGGATGCGCTTGTGAATGTTGATGGTGTATTCTCGGGTCACCACCTCGTTGATGGCAGAACGGCCCTTCTTCTTCTCGCCACCCTTCTTTGCGGGAGCCATTCTGCCGGGCCCAAGTTTCCGCCTCCTCCCAGCCTCCCATTTCCCTCCCCCTCCCCCCCCCCTCCTCTCCCTCCCCCTACTCCTCCCCCCCTTCCCTCTCCAGTCCAAAGAGCAGTCAGGGTTCCCTGCCCTGTGAAAATCCCAAGGTCCTCCCCCTCCGTCCAAACTGGCTAGGCTCCCACCAAGCCAGAACATGAAGTAGGATCAAAACCCCGTGCCATTGTCCTTGGCTTCTCATCAGCCCTCATTGTTAGCCATGATCAGAGAGTCCGCTTTTATCCCATGCTTTTTCAGTCACAGTCCAGCTGGCCTTGGTGAGCTCCCAATAGTTCAGCCCCACTGACTCAGTGGGTGGGTGCACTCCTCGTGGTCCTGACATCCTTGCTCATGTTCTCCCTCCTTCCACTCCTCATTGGGACCTTGGGAGCTCAGTCCAGTGCTCCAGTGTGGGTCTCTGTCTCTATCTCCATCCATCACCAGATGAAGGGTCTATGGTGATATGAAAGATATTCGTCAGTATTGCTATAGGATAGGGTCATTTCAGGTTCCCTATCCTCAGCTTCCCAAGGAACTAACTGGGGACATCGCCCTGGGCACCTGGGAGCACCGAATCTCTTGCCAACCCTAAGGTGGCTCCCTTTACTAAGATATGTGCTTCCCTGCTCCCCTATCCAACCTTCATTTATCCCAATCATCCTGTTTCCCCAAGTTCCCCCAATCCTCCCCTTCTCACTTTTCTGTCCCCATCCCCCCTTATCCCCATCCCACCCCACCCCCAAGATCCCAATTTTCTCCCCGGCAATTTTGTCTACTTCCCTTAGCCAAGAGGATAACTATATGTTTTTCCTTGGGTTCGCCTTCTTATTTAGCTTCTTTTTAGGTTCACCAGGTATACACTCCATGACCTTTATTTATGGCTAGACACCAATTATGAGTGAGTACATCCCATGTTCATCTTTTTGGGTCTGGGTTACCTCACTCAGGATTGTGTTTTCTATTTCCATCCATTTGCATGCAAAATTCGAGAAGTCATTGTTTTTTACCGCAGCATAGTACTCTAATGTGTATATATTCCACATTTTCTTCATCCATTCTTCCATTGAATGGCATCTAGGTTGTTTCCAGGTTCTAGCTATTACAAATAATACTGCTATGAACATAGTTGAACAAATGCTTTTGTCATATGATAGGGCATCTCATGGGTATATTCCCAAGAGTGGTATTGATGGGTCCAGGGGTAGGTTGATCCCGAATTTCCTGAGAAACCAAAACACTGATTTCCAAAGTGATTGCACAAGATTGCATTCCCAGCAGCAATGGATGAGGGTACCCCTTACTCCACAGCCTCTCCAGCAAAGGCTATCATAGGTGTTTTTGATTTTAGCCATTCTGACAGGTGTAAGATATCTCAAAGTTGTTTTGATTTGCATTTCCCTGATTGCTAAGGAAGTTGAGCATGACCTTAGGTGTCTTTTGGCCATTTGAACTTCTTCTGTTGAGAGATCTCTGTTCAGTTCAGTGCCCCATTTTATAATTGGGTTGATTAGCATTTTAAAGTCTAGTTTCTTGAGTTCTCTATATATTTTGGAGATCAGACCTTTGTCTGTTGTGGGGTTGGTGAAGATCTTCTCCCAGTCAGTAGGTTGCCTTTTTGTCTTAGTGACAGTGTCCTTTGCTTTACAGAAGCTTCTCAGCTTTAGTAGGTCCCATTTATTCAATGAAGCCCTTAATGTCTGTGCTGCTGGGGTTATACATAGGAAGAGATCTCCTGTGCCCAAATGTTGTAGAGTACTTCCCACTTTCTCTTCTATCAGGTTCAGTGTTTTCAGACTGATATTGAGGTCTTTGATCCATTTGGACTTGAATTTTGTGCAAGGTAATAGATATGGGTCTATTTTCATTCTTCTACAGGTTGACATCCAGTTGTGCCAGCACCATTTGTTGAAGATGCTTTTTTTCTTCCACTGTATACTTTTAGCTCCTTTAAACAGCCCCATATTTTATTTACAAGTTTTATAGCTTAATTATTTCCTTCCTAATCTAGGATCACTTTAGACTTAGGTTTTATGTGTTGTATCAAAAAGGTATTGTCATACTTTCACATGTGACATCAAAATCTGTCCCTGTTTTTCATCTCGTGCAATGGCTTGTGAAATATCAATAGCCTGCATTATTTACTCAGAAGTCATACTTTTATTCTCATACTCCTGAAACAGTTCAGGGTGGATCAGATCCTTTCCTCTCATACCTGAATGTAGCCAGGAACACATATTTGAGTGGGGCTCTGGCCACGGTCATATATATTCAGATTGTGAGCCTGGGTCATTTCCATTTTAACAAAAATATCAATGTGTGAAAGGGATAGTAAATCTACACTGGATTCCTTTAAAGTGAACATTCATTGTGCTTGCAATGTTACTGCTCAGCTGGTGAGAAGCTTTAATCAGACTTTAGTATGAAAAGATCCCCTTCTTTCTCCTGGCCCTATAATTTTCCTGGATTTTTATCTTACCTTAGTTTTGTCCTGTGTAAATCCTTTGATATATTATCTATCTATCTATCTATCTATCTATCTATCTATCTATCTATCTATCTATCTATCTCTATTTTTAATATAATACTAACAGTGTTTTGTGGTATATGATAATTATATAGAAACGATATACTGTTTTAAAAATAGTAATAAGTAATTATTTTAGTTTAATCTTGTATATAATGTGTGGCAATTGTAAATTGGGTTCAGAGGTATTTTAAACAACTGAAAATTAAACTTGAGCAAATTTTAATACTCATTGGAATTCCCTCCCGATACTATTCTATGTTTCTGTGTTGTAAGGAGGCCATTTGTTTCCTGGCGGCCCAGATGCCTGAAATAACCACACAAATCCTGTATTAATTAAATCACTGCTTGGCCAATTACTTAAGCATATTGCTAGCTAGCTCTTACATCTAGATTTAACCCATTTCTATTATTTTCTATTTTACCATGAGGTTCATGGCCTACCGGCAAGGTTTTAGCATGTCTGCCTCTGGACGCAGCTCCATGGCTTCTCTTTGACTCTTCCTTTTTCCCCCCTAACATTCAGTTTAGTTTTCCCTGCCTACTTCTATTCTGCTTGGGGCAGGCCCAAGATAGCTTCTTTATTAACCAATGGTATTCACAGCATACAGAGGGGAATCCCACAACACCACCCTTTACTGTTTAAATAAAAGAGAAAGGTTTTAACTTTAACAGAATAAAATTAAATATTATAACAGGAGTATCAAGCAATAGTTATAGTTACAATATTTATATCTATCTTTTATCATAACTAAGGAAAACTATAACTATCAATTCTTCAACTCCATCAAAGACTGCAAAAAGATATATTACATAAGTAAACAGGAAGTAAATTGTAAGCAACTTCCAAAACTCTAGAATTGACAGAGATTTCTTGCTGCCTGGACAGTCACCCAAAGTCCTTCTGTACTGATGGGGCATCCATCTTCAACCTCCAGGCCCATAACATCCAGCAGACTTTTCCATGAGGCAACTTCAAAAACTCTAGAAATGACAGAGACATCTCACTGCCTGGACAGGCACCCAAAGTTCTGCTGTACCGTTGGAGCATCCATCTTCATCCTATAGGCCCTTAGTATCCAGCAGACTTTTCCATGAGGCAGGAAATTTCAAAGACAGTTCCACCTATATTGGCAGTCTGTCAGTCACTTTCTTCTGTGTCCTGCAGAATGTCTGGCATACTCTTTCCTAAAGCAGGAACTCTGAAGGACAATTTCACCTTTAAACAAGTTCAACAGTCATTTCTCTGTGGGTCCTGCATGTCCAGTTTTTACAGCATACCATGAAGCAGTCCAGACAAGAGCAGTTTTTTGCTCAAACAGCTAACAAACTCCATAAGGAGCCTCTTCAATGTTCATCTTCCTCTTGAAGTAATTGGTGGTGCCAGGAGCATATGTGTCTCATTATCATGAAAATCCTAAGTTATTAAAACATTTTAAATGGCATATTCTGAAGGTCTCTGAAAGATTCAAAGAATGCCTATCTAACTGAAATATATCTGTCTCTTTAAGAGACAAGCCATGCCCACTCACTCCCCTGTCCACTGAGGCAGGCAGATCTTCCTGCTTGCAGACAGAGTCTCCTCCTTTTCCTTCTTGAAGAGGCATCTTCTGCCTCTGCCCACTTCATCCCTCCCCCCTCTCCTCTTCTCCCCTTCTCCTTTCCCCCAAAATAAATAACCTACATAATAAATATCCTCCCTCACTCTGCGTGGCATGCCTATCTGTCTGTCTCTCCTCATGGCCTGCTGCAGCCACTCAGGGAACTGTGCCAGTCCCTGTCTAGGACTGGCTGCTCTCAGGACCCACTGCCTGCCACCACATGGCCCACTGCCTGCTGCCACTGGAGATCTGCAGCATTTTTAATTAATCTATTTCAATATCTCTATATATCTAGATAACCTAACATGACAACAAGCTTAACTATTATAATTGATTATTTATTAACCTCTATTTATTAATTATACATTACATTTTTAAATGAGCTACACAAACACAAAACCTTAATCAAGGGCAGAAATATACATATAATGAAATTGACCTAAAATTTATATCAATAAACGAAGATCCATACCAATGCAAATCTGTATGTCATATCCATCTTTAAATGTAAACAAATATTTATAAACAATATTTGGGAATTCGGGCATCATTCTCTCCAAAATACTTTTTGCTTTTTGCTGGGAGAAGTATTTTCTTTTTGGGGGTTTTCACAGCAACTTTTTGAGGGGTCTTGATACATCATCTCTGTTTTATTATTTTCTAAATTCCCATGCCTCTACCCTGGCAATAAGTATTTTTGTCAAGGCTGGTCCCCAACAGAGGCAGGAGAAATGATAAGCAGGGCTGGAAGATAGAGAGGATATATAGAAAGAAAATCTGGAAGAAAAGGGGGAAGAAGCCAGAGGACGAGGAGGAGGACATCAGGGGTCAGCCATCTAGTTAACACAGCCATCCATGAGTAAGAATAAGTAAGATATACAGAAGTAATAAAACAAAAAGCCCAGAGGCCAAATGTAGATAGGATAATATAAGTTAAGAAAAGCTGGTGAGAAACAAGACAAATTAAGACAGGGCATTTCCAAGTAAGAATAAGCCTCCATGTGATTTATTTGGGAGCTAGGTGGCAGGACCCACAAAAGAGTCAAAAGAGTAAAAACATCACACTATAACACCCCAATTAATAAGAGAGCTCTATATAAACGGTGGGGGAGGAAGTCAGACTTTTATTCTAGAGAAACTTAAAAACATCAAGAAACAATTTATCTGTGCACAAGGAAGCATTATTATGCCCAAATCCACAAAGTCTCCCAAAAAGCCAGCAAGGAGACTGAGTCCCATATGTAAAAGCAAAGAGCATTTATTTTATGCAAGTTTGCAAATTCAGTCTCTCCGCGTGTCCACCGTATTGGAATAAATGGAGAGCCCCAAGCTCAGTTAGAGTAGTGTTTTTATAGTAGTAAAAGTGGGAGTGAGGAGTTTCTGAGGTTCAGGACCACTGATTGGCTGACATTTGTCTAGGAGTGTCCTGGTGAGTGTGTGCTGGCAGGTGTTTCTATCTACAGCAGTTGGAATGTTAGGCATTTCCTTTGGATGATCTTTTTTTGGGTGGTGCTCAGGTAATTTCTGCTTGTGGTTCTTCCTGCAATCAGATATTGCTTCAGGGTAAATTACTGAGACTCAGCCCTCTATTAAAGTTATCGATGTCTGAGTCCTACTCTGGCAGATGATAATGGTTGGAAGTAAAGAACTTCCTTTGGGTGATCTGCTCATATTTAGCTCCTACAACATGACACTTCAAGTGCTGTCTTTCAGCTCAGAGGAAAGGTGATTACCACAGGAATAAGAGAATGCTATGTAAAACACATCATAAAATTGAAAGAAATCTGTTTTGATTGCCAGTTCTGAAATGGAAGTCGAAACTGATCTGCATAGTGCTAATTTTAGTAACACTTTCCCCCAACCTAATATTTCTATTGATTATTTTGGAATTTCACATTATGCACCCCAATCCCACTCATGTCTATATGATTTCACTTGCCTTCCAGGTCCAATATGTGCTGCAGGCAGGTCTATGAGCCAAGGATGAACCTTATTCAGAAATGACATGGTCTTTATCTACTGTGACCATACTCTGTCATAACCTTCGCCACCATATTTCTAGTTTTGCAATCTTCTGTCACATTTGTGGTGATCCTCTGCTATCTTTCCTTCAGAATTCATGAGTCCACTTTTTAAAACCATCTTCCCATGAGACCTGACTTTTTGTCAATTGTTGCCAAAGGCTCTTCAGACTTCTCCTCTGACATGCTTCCCCTTCCAGCCTCCATGCATCTCTCAGGCCCCTTGGACAATTTCTGCATTAAAGTAGATGCTGGAGGCTGATGCAATCTTTGATATATTTGGTATTTATAATTCTTTTTGCAAAGAGTTGCTTCTTCCCATATCCCAAATTAGGCATAATTTACACCCAAACACCTGCTTTCACAGAAATCCTTTACTAAGCAGGGAAGAAAAGCTAAAATGGCTACTTTCTGACTCAGGCAGAAAACACAGCAAATGACCTTGTTGGTTTAATTTTTTTTCATTTGTGTGTGAATTTTAATATAAATACAAGGTATAAAACATTAACATGAGCAAAATATTTCAATGAATACATTTCAACAGTTTAACTTTATAACGATTATAAATAAACCTGTTAAAATTTGTCACCATTTGGAATTTAAAAGAATAAGTACATTTCTTATTGATGACAGCTACTGATATTTGTAGCATTTTTGTTATGCAATAGATTACATCTGTTCACTATACCTTTCTGAGTTGTCCTACATGCTTTTTTTTTTTTATTGATTTTTACTGAGCTCTACATTCTTCTCTGCTCCGCTCCCTGTCTCTCTCCTTCCCTGCTAAGGTCCATGCTCCCATTTTACTCAGGAGATCTTGTCTTTTTTTTTTTTTTACTTCCCTTGTAGATCAGATCCATATATGTTTCTCTTAGAGTCCTCATTGTTGTCTAGATTCTCTGGGATTGTGATTTGTGGGCTGGTTTTCTTTGCTTTATGTTTAAAAAACCACTTATGAGTGAGTACGTGTGATAAATGTCTTTCTGTATCTGGGTTACCCCACTCAAAATGATGTTTTCTAGCTCCATCCATTTGCCTGCCAAATTCAAGAGGTTTTTACTTTTTTCTGCTGTGTAGTATTCCATTGTGTAAATATACTGAATTTTCCTTAACCGTTCTTCAGTCAAAGGGCGTTTATGTTGCTTCCAGTTTCTGGCTATGACAAACAATGCTATTATAAACATAGTTGAGCAAGTGTCTTTGTGGCACGATTGAGCATCCTTTGACTATATAGCCAAAAGTGATATTACTGAGACTTGAGGAAGGTTGTTTCCTAATTTTCTGAGAAATAGCCACACTGATATTCAAAGAGGGGCTGTACCAGCCTGCATTCCCACTAGCAATGCAGGAGTGTTCCCCTTTCCCTACAACCTTTCCAGAAAAAGTTGTCATCAATGTTTTTGATCTTGGCCATTCTTACAGGTGTAAGATGGAATCTCAGAGTGGTTTTGATTTGCATTTCTCTGATGACTAAGGATGTTAAACATTTCCTTAAGTGTCTTTCAGCCATTTTAGTTTCTTCTGTTGAGAGTTCTCTGTTTAGGTCTGTACTCCATTTTTATTGGTTTATTTGTTCTTTTGATGACCAATTTCTTGAGTCCCTTGTATATTTTGGAGATCAGACCTATGTTTGATGTGGGGTTAGTGAAGATCTTTTCCCATTGTGTAGGCTGTTGTTTTGTCTTGTTGACAATGTCCTTTGCTTTATAGAATCTTATCAATTTCAGGAGGTCCCATTTATTAATTGTTTCTCTCAGTGTCTGTGCTGTTAGGGTTATATTTTGGAAGTGGTCTCCTGTGCCAATGCATTCAAGTGTATTTCCCACTTTCTCTTCTATAAGGTTCAGTGTAGCTGGCTTTATGTTGAAGTCTTTGATCCATTTGGACTTGAGTTTTGTGCATGGTGATAGATATATATGGGTCTATTTTCATTCTTCTACATGTTGATATCCAATTATGCTAGCTCCATTTGTTAAATATGCTTTCTTTTTTCCATTTGATATTTTTTGCTTCTTTGTCAAAAATCAGGTAGGTGTTCAAAGGCGTGTGGATTAATATCCAGGTCCTTGATTTGGTTCCATTGGTCCTCCTGTCTGTTTTTATGCCAATTCAGGTGTAACTTTTAAGACGAGGAAGATTGGGCAACTTCGTTAGAAGGGGCTAGGAGTGATAAAGAAGAGAGGGGATGGGGGAGAAGGGAAACAGGTGTTTGTCCCAGAGGGACAATGGACTGCCTCTGAAAAGAGAAGAGACAGATGTGGCACATAGGCACCTGGTGGTTTATAAAGGTAAAGAGGAGAACCCCGTGCTAAAATGAGGTGTTTAATTTTAATCAGCATGTCAATTAGGTGAGCCAGAGAGGGTTTTTCATTGCTGGACTTTGGTAGTCAACCTCAGGAGGAGGAAGTGGCCAAATAAGTGAATAGACCTTGTTAGCTAGCTTTAGGAATGTAATCTAAAGGCTTTTAGCAAGGCAAAGGGAATGCAGGAGAAAGGCAAGGCTTGCCAGAGCCACATGCTTAAGTGGACTAGTGTCCCTTCCGAGCTTGAAGAGATAGCTTAGACATCAAGAACAGGTACTTGCAAGAGACATGATGGTATTTGCCTTTGATCTCATCACTTTGAAGGCAGAGGCAGGAGGACCCAAGTGCTTCCTGTAGGGGATGCAGGAGCACTTGTCTTCCCTTTGCTATGCAAATGACCCTGCACCACCCATAGACCTGGCCCATAGCAGGACATCACAGACACATGAATCTTACATGCTTCTCTCAACATTCCATGGAGAGCTGCCAGGGTACAGGACTCTCTCACTCTCTGATTTTAGTAATACATTTAGGGGAAATTTTGCTGTGTATTATAAACTTTTTTAATGTCCTATCCCATAATAGACTTCTAATAATTACATCAAGTACTTTTGTTGAAAGGTAAAAGCCTTTCCATCATGAGTATTCTTTACCAGTGACACAAAGATGTCTTTGGAGTGGGGGCAATCTAAATGGCATCTGACAGTCAACTAAGTCTTGACATATAAATAGTTATTCTCATTATGAGATCACTCCAGATTTTCTAGCGTTTGTTATTGAAAGACCCTCAGCGAGGACTTCCCTCGAGAGGAGACTCCCCCGAAGCCAAGGAACAGGCCGAGACCACACGGATGCAAATAGCAAGAGGTTTATTGGGTGAACACAGGTACCTGCGGGCGACAAAGTCTTTAGGAGGACTTAGGCGCCTGCAGACTGGGGGAAGGTCTTTTTATAGGAAAGAGGGCGGCCAAAAAGCAAATTACAGAAGCGGATGCGTGGTTATTGGTCTGATTAGAATGGGGCAGGGGGCATAAGTGGTTTTGCCTTTTCCAGCACAGATGTATCCTGCTTGCAGCCAAAGACCCCGACCTCATAAATATCCTGCTTTGCAGCCAGAAGCCCTGACCTCACTCTGCACTTACATTTGTTTGTCAAGAGCCTTGTAAAATGATGTTACAGTAGTTAAGCTGGGGTCCTATATAGGGGGAATTGTTTCTTTTGTAAACTGCTGATGTTTTAGGCATCCTATTTTCCTACGCAACCGGGATGTTCTCATGAGAGCTGGCTAGCTTCAGGTCCTAGGGTCTCAAGCAAACAGGATGTTCTCATGAGAGCCGGCTAGCTGCAGGGTTTTTTTTTTTGGGGGGTCTGTAGGGTCTTTCAGTTATAAGTTTTAGAAACAGAACTTCAAGATGTTTTAGACTATCCATCTATGAAACATAAAATACAGGAAATTCATGGTGTGAACAATGGAAAATATATTTGTCTCTAGCCATGGTCACAGGTTTGTGTGCAGGCAGCAGGTGCCTGGGGAGCACTGTGCACTTGCTGCACAGATGTATGTGGCTGAGTCCTCAAGATGAGCAGCTGTGATGTTCAGGGAGAGACGTTTGTCCTCCTTATTCAGTAGGACAGTGAATCTTTGTTCTTCTTTTCTGTCCACATTTGAAAGAATATTTAAAAGGAACTGGAGACCTGCCCCAGGCTCTTGTTTGTACCAGAAGAAGTAATCATTGGCACTGTTTGTGTAGGTGCAGGTAATAAGTGCACTGCCTCCCTCCTGGATACTCAAGAGAGGAGGCTGCTCCAGCTTCTCTCCTCTGCTCACACCTGTGCAAGAGGAAACAGCAGGAAGACCATCAGGACACCATTCCCCAGACTTTGTTTTTCTTCCCATGGTGATTTCAGGAACCCTGGAGGAACCAGTCTGCTCCTCAGACTGACAATGAACATTGCCAAATGCCTTGTTTCCCCAAAGCTCTCACTCACAGTTCAGCTGCAGCCACAACAAGTACAGGACAAAAGGTCCAGTCAGTGTCTTCATTGCTCTCCTTGGGGAGAGTGGACTTCAGCCAGGCAAGATGCTTCTGTGGTCAGCTCCCCTTCTCAGTCCTCCACAGCACTGCAGGTTCTTCAGTCATCTGCAGGGAAAGCTGATGATTGTAGCTACTCTCAAGTTTGCAGCAACAGCCATGATCTGCCACCTGGTGGACAGTTCCTACCTGTTGCACCAGCTGTTCCTATCCTGTTTTATACTATTACATTTTTCATGTATTAAGTCAATATTTGTTCTTAGGAATGTAGAATGCAGAGCTGAGAACTGACTCAATATTGTTTAATTAAGCACACAATTTCTGAGACACTCCTGACAGCATCACCCATCACACAGGGTATTCATTACTTAGAATTAGAAGACATTAAGATGGGTCCTCCACTAACAGATTTCAGTGTTTTCTTGCCTCCCCAACACCCAATATGCTCAGGAGACAGTACCTGGTTTAGACATTAGACACCCCAAGGTATACAAATTGGGGAGCTACTGGAGCCAGTGAGAACCTGCCTAGTGAATAGGTTGGAAAATTGTTAGGGATCAGAAATAAACTTGGACTATAGAAAGGGAAATAACCCTAAGTGATTGTAGCACTTTTGAGTAACTGATCCTTGGCTGACATGTCCACAGACAGAAACACCCCAACACACACACACACACACACAGAGAGAGAGAGAGAGAGAGAGAGAGAGAGAGAGAGAGAGAGAGAGAGATTTTCTGGTGCTTAACACTTGGTGACTGCAATGGGCACTCACTCATCATTGTAAGGTTTCTATGCTCACCTTTTCATCTTCAACACCCAATAATCAGGAAAGAAATTGCAGAATTAAAGGCACCATGGATCAAATGGCTTTACAAACATTACACAAATTACACAACATTCCACACAAAGCTCCAGGGTAAAATAGATTACGTTGTTGATCTTAATGTAAGCCCTAACAAATACAAAAAAATTAAATTATTTTCTATTTATTGTAAGACTGTGCTATGATAAAATTAGAAGTAAATAGCAAGAAAACCTACAAAACTACATGATAACATATAGAAAACAGTCTGTGAACTACCAAAAAAGGAACATGGAAGAACTTTAATTATTTTTAGAGTCAAATGAAAAACAAAAGCTACAATTATAAGAATGTTTTGGCTGCATCAAAAGAAGTTCTCTAAACAGCAAGATAGTATAACAAGTAAAAAAAAAAAAACTTGTATTTAAGAATGACAAGCAGAATTGAATCCCCAGATTTTTGGTACAAAGAAATAACCAACTCCTGAAATTTTTCTTAGATCTACATGCATAAACCCTAACACAATGTGTTCTCTCTCCCTAGCATGTAAACACACACACACACACACACACACACAGAGAGAGAGAGAGAGAGAGAATGTAATTTTTAAGTGCAAAACATTTAAATCAGTTTCAAAATAAAAGGTTTATAATCAGTTTTAAAATAAAGGTTTATAATCATAAATACTCCTGCTGAGTCCCACCTCTACTACCTGGGAAATACTCCAGGCATTATTCATAGTCTCAAGAACCAAGGCCACCTACAGCTTCCAGGAATCCAGTTCCAGGATTCTATCTCATACATCCTCCTACAACAAGTAAGGTGACATAACTATACCACCAGGATTTAGTGCACAAGAAACACAACCTATAGGCCTCCTACAATAAACGGAGGACCTGTCTCCCCCTGTTTAAGACAGTGTACACAATTCAGAAACTATTCTTTAGGTGCTGCCAATCCTAGTGCACTGGATCCATCTAAAACTCCTAAGAATCTTGTTCTAGAAAGCCAGGCCACACAGCCTTTTGTAGCAAGTAGGTTACCTGACTTTTCCTGCTTGACCCAACACACACTGTTATGGAAAATTCTGTTCCAGCCTCCTCCATATCAATCTAACTTAATTTCTCGACATGATTTATTTCTCATATTATTGGATATGAATGCTCAGGAGGGGAAGGGCCATTCTTGGGCAGTGTTTATAACATGAGCCTTCAACTCCCCATTGGTGAAGTAGTGAAAATATTCTAATGAATTAGAGAGAAATCTCTATCTTTGGAAGGAGGAGATGCTGAATGGCTTCCCCTGTGTCACAGGTGAGACTCCTAGAAGGGAAACCTCAGTTTTGTTCAGTTCAGGGAGAAACGACTAGCAATGAGGCAATCATGTTGTTAGATATCTCAAGAGGGAATGAGCCACTTTCTGGGATGTGTTTGGAAGTGAGTCTTCTACTTCCAATACATGAAGTAGTGAGTATATTCCAACGAAGCAGAGAGATATCTCTGACTTTGTAATGAGGAGGTGATGAAGGTCTTCCCTTGTGTTTCTGGGAAGGGTCCTGGGGAAGCCAGCATGGCTTCCAGTGAATTGCAGAAGAGCAATAGTAAGTAGTATTATAATAGTAGCAATAGTTAGTAGGTAGGTGAGGGCTGCTGCTGGTGACCAAGAAGATTGCCTTGTCTGGACATTCTATTGTATTCTGGAGAGCCCTTGTCATTCCCTGTGACATCACCAGTGTTCTGGGAACACCATGTGACAATGGGATATTCTTTCAGTGCCCATAGACATGTTGTCAAGACTGGGAAGGCTGCTTGGGAGATAGAATGGAGAACATGGGGAGACCTGTGAGAGGTAGATGGAAGCTAGACTTTGTGTGAAACATGGAGAATTATGGTTCTGGGGAAGGCACAGTGAGTTCAGCGAAGGGAATGGGGAGATTCCTGGAGGAGGTGGAGCTTGAGCTGGGCCTTCCAATAGTGGGGCTTGGCATCTGGGAGCTTCTGGGAAGCAATGGGCTTATCCTGCTTCTCTAGATAAGAGCTTGCCCAGAGTAAACAGTTTCTGATATTTAGCTTGGGAGAACCATGGATTGCCAAAACATGCAGCTGCTTTTCTGGGAGATCCTTAATCTCATTCTGAATGGAAAGTGTTAGGAATATTTCTTAATGCAAGCTCCTTGCTGAAGCAAAATTCCTAATCAAGCTGAATCAAAACAAGCCAAATTAAGAAATATCCAGGTTTAATGGGAGATCTGCACTTTCGGGTGGCACCGAGGGGGAACCAGTAAGCCAGCCATGGGAATGATGTGACCCCCAGGAGGAAGAAAGGGGGACCACTTGTTCCTCTTTTGGGGCATCACTTAAATACCCTGGGGAGTGGTCCTGACCCTGGGGTCAGGCCTGGGGGCTGGGATAAATGTGAGGGGCTGGGACCTACACTCTCACATGACATTCCAGACTCTTTGGATATAGGGGTGACAGAAAATTGGGATGGTAATTATGACAAACACTTAGGCTCTCTTTGGGAAAAAAAGGACATAGATGCAATCTGGCTACTTCCTGCGGGCATGGGGCAATGTGGGGAAAGAGGAGAGCCAGGTGTCTACGTTTAGCAAGAGGTGTGACTGGAAAGGCATCCCATGAACTGTCATCCCGGAGAAGGCAGGCATCTGTTCCTTGGGGGAGATGAGAAGGCAGGTGTCTAGGAAAAAAAAAATTGTTATTGCTAAACATGAATTGCCAGAATGAGGAGCAGGTAGGCCCTTTATTGTGGCATCCTGGAAAACCGGAGGGTGGAAGGTCCTGTCTGCTGGACAGACCAAGTGTCTTGAGTAGGTGCCTACTTGGGCCTGGAGAGATGGTACCAGCATGGGTGTCCCAAGAGCTTGGCAGCAGAAGGGAGTGGTGAGGATTACTGTGTGAGGTCCTGTCCATCAAGGCTCAAGAGACCTAGGAGTTAACTGCTTGAGGAGTACTCTGTCCCCTGGGGAGAGCAGGGCAGGTTTAGGGGCATTAGGGTCCACTGGTGTGGTGGCAGGTAGACAACTGTTAGCATGTGAATGGAGAATGGACCTTAAAAGGGAGAGGTAGGGCGGGTACCTGCCAGTGGAGGAGTTTGAACTGGGAGGTGATGGTTAAGGAGAAAGGGCCTGCCATAAAGCAACTCAAAAGGGCTCAGGCCCATAGGGGAACATGGGGTGGATGGCCCTGAGATGAGTCAGGGCAATGGGGAGAAGGGAGGGCCAAGATAACCTGAGTTCAATGGAGAGCTTGCTTAGTTGTTGTTTGATGAGTCCCATTGTCCAGGAGATATTGAGAGCTCCATGACCCTGAGCCATCACACCTGCTGTTTCCCCGGAGACTGGAAATGCTTCTAGCCATCCTGTAAAAATGTCCACAAGTGTTAAGAGATAACAGAGTTTTTTATGAGTAGGCATATGGGTAAAATTAACCTGTCAATCTTTGCCTGGTTGGCGTTCATGAAGCTGGTGTATGTGGAGAGCTCCTTGTGGGTCGGCCTGGGAACACATCTGGCAGGAGGAGTGAACCTGTAAAATAGAATCTTCGAGATGGGTGGGATTAAAAGGGGGCTCCAAGAAGCGGAACAAAGCTTTGGGGAAGTGGCTAAGGATATCTCCACCTAGTAAATGGGCTGGGTAAGCTGGTATCTCTAAGAAAGAGTGACAGAAAAAAAATGTTCTGCAAGATGGTAGGGCAGTGGCAAAGTTTTAAGTGGGGAGGAATGGGTCCCATCTATCCTCATAGCTGAAATTGGTGAGGGAAACTTAAGGCCCGAGTTAAAATAAAAGCAATGGACTTACCCGCCACTTGTAGCATAAACCAAGTCTGGGCAGCATCAATCCTCTACAAGGCTGAGACATTTGAAGGCTGGCACAGTTTCACTTGCACCTCAAAAGGGTACCCACTATTTCCATCCTGTCATTTAACTTTTTGAGATCCTGTAGCATGCACCAAGTCCCATTAGCCTTTTTAATTACAAAGACAGGGGTATTCCAAGGTCTCCAGGAAGGACATATATGTCCCAACTGTAGCAGCTCCTGAAACAGAGAGCGAAGGGTCCCTAGTTTAGTCTTGGCAAGAGGCTACTGCTCCACCAAAATAAGGTCTCTGGGCTTCCATCTAATCTCTGGGATCAGGTGGCAGTGGCCTCTAGGGTTGAGGGTGATGCCTCTGATTATGTTCCTCCTGGGACCTAGCATGGACCTGTATTTCCTGGGACTCATTCCCTTTCCTATGTTCCCCCATCTGCCAATCCCCCTGTCCCAGGAAGTCATCAAAAAAGACTGGGCTAGCTCAGTTGATAGAGCATGGAACTCTTAACCCCAGGGTTGTGGGTTCAAGCCCCACGTTGGGTGCCAGCTGCGGTGTCCCTCTGTAGACCCCACCGTAGAGTTGAGCCATCCACCTGCCGTTGACCCTGGCTGAGAAGAGGAAGCAACACTTGTTACCTAGCCCCTGGGGTCCCAGAGACAATCAGACGCAGGAGGGAGTAGAGTCAAGCAGGACCTCATTTATTTCCTAACAACATGAAACTTATAAAGCAAAAACCAATGAATCCCAGATGAAACGGAAGGGAAATCGGCCAATCAGGTCAGCAGTCACATCTGCAGGAGCCCGGGGCTCCTATAGCCCCTAATGGGGATCACGCGGGCATCAGGCACTTTATTTCATCGTACCCCATCTCTAACTCCAATTATCTTCTTGTGAATAAATCAGATCTCCTCCCCCCTTGTTCCCCTTTAGCGTCATTTTGGCTAGGAGTATTCTTCACGGGCTTTGCAATGTCACCATTTTTTAATTTCGCGCCTTTTTCTAACTGTCACACTTTTGGCGTAGCTCTTAAGCTTTTGGCACGAACTGCGAATTTTTTTTTATTCACTCTTTTTTTTGGTGCTAACTTGGCCACTCCAGCCCACAGCTGGTCACACGCAAAGGGCTTGCACAGGTCCAATATGATGGGGTCTCAGTGCTGAGGGATCAAGATGGATACCATCTACCCCCAAACAAGAAACTATCTCCAACTTAGAACTGCTTACAAGGGAATATTAGGTTTTCTCCAAGATCATTTTACTGGGTATACAAACCACACTTCAGGGCAGGCCTCATGCCCAGCAATAGATTGACAACTTAAGTGAACTCAATTGTGGTTTTTGGCTTTTCTTTTTTGGTCTCATAATGCTTTATGATTATGATTATGGATCATTATTAAAGATATTGGTCACTTGCTTATATGTAACAGTTTCCAATTTTGTGGTTTTAAATACCTTTTGTGTGTCCTTATGTCTTTGCAAATATATGAGCTTCTCATGTTTTTGATTTTTTACTGTTTTTTTTTTGTTTGTTTGTTCTATTCTGGCTTGATTTTTTACTGGTGTGTTTCCATAAAGAAAGAAGGAATGTGTGGAGTTAGATATATACAGTTAGATATGTATATGCCTATAAAGGTACCAGAAGCTTATATAACAAATAAACTAGACCAGAAAAGAAAGTTCCCTTGCCATATAATAAGCAAAACATCAAACAACAGAACGAGAAAAAATATTAAAATCCACAAAGGGAAAAGGCCAAGTACATATAAAGGCAGACCTGTTAGAATTACATCGTATCTATAATTCTTACTGTAAAAAAAAGTAAAGCTGTTATTTCTGGTGTCACCACTTCTAGCCATGCTCACATAAATCTTATTGGAAATTAGGAATTGTTTATTATCTGGGAAGCTTAGATAATCTACATTTTAAACAAATGTGACTACAATGGGGATAAAGATGACTGAATTACAAGGAGGTCAGTTAGCTTGTGAAGCTCTAGAAAGTAAATGTTTTAGACAAGTTAGTCTCTGTTGTAAGCAGTCAGCTGCTGTTTCCATGTGAAAACAGCAACGGACAGACAATTTGTGAATGGCCATGGTTGTTTTCTGGTTCCTTATTGAGACTAATGGCCTGTTTTTTTAACTGTACGTTGTCATCTGCCAAACTTTGGGAAACAGCAATTGCTTGGATCATATTCAATTATTGCAAAATTAATTAGTTCTTTATTGTGTGACCTTTAGGAGGTCTCCATTTTTTTCTTCTGAAAGCAATGCTTCAATGAGAAGATTTGTATATGTATTACATTACAGAAACATAGATATATTTGGAGAATTAATTGCTGCAAATATTGTGATATAAATTACAAATATATATATTCATTTATATTTTGGCTCTGATCATTTTATGTGAAATGTTTGTTTATATTGCAAAATTAAATGCGTTGTATTTTGAAAAATATGAAGACATTGTAGAAATGATGTCTCAATAAGATTGGTTTATCTTGCCTTTCTAAAAATTAATTTATTAGTTCTTCAAATTTAATTCTTTTATCAACTTCATATTGAGCAGATTAGCTGGAAGTGTTGTCCCATGCTCTCTAAATACAGGATGGAAACAGTTACTCTGTGTTTTCAATTTTTAGATCCAAATGATTCTATAATGTTTAAGAGGGGTTTCTATTTCATGATATTAGCGCTAGCATTTGATAAAATAAATGTGTTCATCTTAGTCATGTGGGGGATGTTTCTGAACATTTAAGCTTCCTCGAGTCTGTGTCATGTCAATTTGAGTTTAAGTTCTGGTATTGTATATTTCCTCACACCTTTTAATTGGTGGAGATCTGATAAAGCCACAGCTGTGCAGAGCCTCCCGCAGAGTCTCCTCATGTTAGTGCTGTAGCTGCACACCCAGCTGCAGTTTGCAGACAGGCTGCAGGCTTGCAGGGAGCACTGTGCATAAGCAGCACAGAGGTAGGTGCCTGAGTCCTGCAGCTGGGCATCTCTGATGTGCAGGGTACTGTAGCGCTCCTTAGAGTCGAATGTTGAATTTAATTTTCCATTCCCCTTTCTTCCTGGAGTCAGGTAGAAAAGATTGATGAGGCTGCCCCTGGAATTCTGCCGGAACCACTGCACAGTTGTCATAGTGGTAGAAAAATTGCATGACAGAGTAGAACTTTTTCCCTCGTGGAGACTCAGGGCTGAAGGACTCTGCTCCACCTCAGCTCCTCTCACCCCTGCGTGGAAACAGAAAAACAAACCAGAATCACTGAAGGGCTTTCACCCACACCTGTCAAATACCCCAGGAGACACCACGAGAATGACCATACAGGGGTTTGGGGTGGCTCATTCCCCCTCCTCCACTGCCATCTCTACAGAATCCCCAAAGCAACTTAGGTGAGCACAACTCACAACAAATCTGCACCCACAGAACCCCCAGCACAGCTCTCAGTTTCCTCTCCATGGTCCCTGTCCAGTTTCCAGGGTGTCTTCTCTCCAGCTGTGAGGGTGTCAAGCCTAGTGCCTAAACACACTTGTGCTTACACACAGCAGATTCTCTCTGAAGCACTGAGCTTTCTCATTTATCTGAACCAGAAACCCCACCCACCTCCATCTCAAGAGTCTGCATGGCAATTGTTCCACAGCTGTGGAGGACAATGATACAGCCCAGGACACTAGATTTCTAATGGAACACTCCTTATAAGGTGAATTTAGGGGAAAATATGTGAGGAGGGGAATTCATAAAGGCCGAATATTGGTGTGAAAACTAATGCCTTCAGTGGGTTAAGCAGAATCTTGAAGAATACTAGCAACATTCTTTGATTTTTTTTTTGTAAAAGAATTTCATACATTGTATTCTTATCTCTCATCTGCCAACTCATCCCAGATCTTTTCTGTCTCCTCCTCCACCCTAAGACATGCCCTTTCACTCTCCATCCACCTCTCTCTTTAGAAAGGAAATAGACAAACAAGCAACCAGAATTTAAAAATAATAACAAAGAATAAACATACCTTCCTCACTCAAAAAACCCATAAAACACAAGAGAGGTAAGCATAAAATAAACACAAAAGTCCTGTAAGACTAAAAAAGAAAAAAAAAAGCACAACTGAGCAGTATGATATAAAAACACCATTGGGGTCGTTCTGTGTGGCCATCTACTGCTGGGCCATGGCACCACCCTTCAGTGTATTGAATGTACCCAGTGAGAAGGTCCTGGCACCTTAAGTCACACAGTGGACAATCAGTATGCAATACACTACAAGGAATAAAAAGTATTTCTTGAAATTATCAGATTGTCATGTGCATAGAAAATGTTCCCAAAGACAGTTTTATTTTCATTGGTTTTAAGAAAAACGAGGCATGCCCATGTTTTCACCATGATTTATTTTCAATCTCTTGCCTTCTGCCCAGATCTTTTATGCATGAAAACAGAGATGATTCTGGCCAGGCTATGAATTCATGCTCAAGTTCAGCGAGGCCCACACTCTAATTCTTTTTCATACCACATATTTTCCAGTTTTCTTCCTAAATATTTCTTCTTTTTCTTTCTAGTTTTTAGATAGATGGATAGGTAGGTACTGTGTATATATTATATATGATATAAAAAGAATTGGAATAATTCCAATTTTTTGAATGTAGGAAAATTTTAAAAATAAAACTAAATGTTGAAAGCAGTGGAGATATGTTTTCTCTTGAATGTCCATCCTTACAATGCCCAATGGGAGTCTGTTTTGCTTACATCTGTACAGAGACTTGTTTTTTAAAATGGATTTATAAGCACATAAAATCCAGCAAACAAATTCTAGATACCTGTGGTTTTATATAGAATGATTGAGACCTAAATTTCCGGTGAACCCCAGTCAGTCACCCTACTCTTTGCTTTGTGATTGGATTGCCTTATGTCTTTTCTGGAATCTATATTTTATTAATAGCAATTTGCTGAGATATTGTATAATATTCAAATACCTACATTGAATACAAATATCGTCCAACGACAATTTTAAATTGCTCTTATTGAGCTATATATTTTTCTGTGTTCCCTGCCCTTTCACTCCCCTCCCTTTGTATCCTCTCCCGTGGTCCCCATTTACTCAGCAGATCTTGTCTTTTTCTACTTCCCTTGTGGATTAGATCCATGTATGTCTCTCTTAGGGGCCTCTTTGTTGTCTAGGTTCTCTGGGATTGTGAATTGTAGGCTGACTTTTTTTTTGCTTTATGTCTAAAAACCACTTATGAGTGAGTACATATATTTGTCTTTCTGGGTCTGGGTTACCTCACTCAATATGGTGTTTTCTAGCTCCATCCATTTGCTTGCAGATTTCAAGATGTCATTGTTTTTTTTTTTCTGCTATGTAGTACTCCATTGTGTAAATATACCTCATTTTCCTTATCCATTCTTCAGTTGAGGAGCACTTAGGTTGTTTCCAGGTTCTGGCTATGATAAACAATGCTGCTATAAACATAATTGAGCACATGCCCTTGTGGTATGATTGAGCATCCTTTGGGTATATACCTAAAAGTGTTATTGCTGGGTCTTGAGGAAGGTTGTTTCCTGATTTTCTGAGAAATCGCCATACTGATATCCAAAGTGGCTGTCCCAGCTTGCACTGCCCCCTCTAGGCAGTGTAAGAAAACATAATTTCTAGGAAGTCTGCAGTGCCTTCTAGTGGACATAATTTCTAGGAACTCTGCGGTGCCCCCTAGTGGACTGACAACAACAACAACACAAGTGACTTGAGGCCATCTCCACAACTCTCACTAAATCAACACTTTTCACCCCATCCGTTCCTGGTGAAGAAAATGCAGATGGTAGGAAAACATGACTGTCAGATGGAATTCTCAGAAGAAATAAAAATGGCTAAAAATAATCTCAACATTGCTCATTATTGTTAGTAATTAGAGAAATCAAAAAAAAACTTTGAGATTTCTTCTCAATCTAGCTAGATTATCTAGAATTGAAAAACAAAACAAAGTAAGAAACAGCTGACAACAAATGCTGGGGAAGTTGTGTTGGGAGTAGGAACCCACATTCATTCTCGGGAGAATGCACATTGGTGCAGCTCCTCTGGAAATAGGTGTGGAGAATTTTCTAAATACTGAAGATAAGTACCATATGTCTAAACTATGCCACTTCTGGGTCTATGTCTGTAGAACTCTCTGCCCTATTCCACAGGCATTTGCTTAGTGATGTTCTATTGCTCTTCTATTCACAGTAACTAGGAAATGGAAACAACCGAGAAGTCTTTCAGTTGAAAGGATAATGAAAGGATAATGGCAACGTGGCTCATGTGCATTATGGAATATGCACTAAATCGAAGAAAAAGCCACCATAAACTCTGCAGGTTGACCAATGGAATTAGAAAAATTATTTTGAGTGATTTGACCAAGACCCAGAAAGAAAAATGCCACATGTTCTGCCACTGAACTCCCAACTCCAATGAAAATTGTAGAGATAATAATTCCAAATCTTCAAATGTGAAAATACAACTTGGTGTAACCACAGAGGCCAGAAATATACAAAAGGAATCATGTGTTTGGGGGAAGCAAGGTAAACAAAATTTAATGGGAAAAATAGAAAAAAATTAGGGGAAAGAAGGCTAACATAGAAGGAGGGAGATAGACGAGGGTGAAATTACAGTAACCATATTTTAAAATATTTTAAGGAAACATATTAGTATCTATTTAGCTAAAATCACACAGAAATACATAAGTATAGGTATATGTGTGTGTACATATAAATACATATTTTGAATTAAATGTTTCCATCTGTGCTGACAGTACTTCTCTCAAGAGTCATATTTAAAAATAATAAACTTAATACCACTCTTGGGATACCCTCATGCAAGTTGTTGATCAGGAAATTTCAAGAGACTCTTAAACCTTTTAGACTATTACTATTGACCTTGTTTGTATATGAGAAATTTCACTGGGTCTCTATTGATGATGACATCATTTAAAACACAGTACTGAAAGGATTCCAGCTTGATCTGACTTGAAGCCATCCTCCCCGATTACTAACGTTCATGACACCAGAGGGTGCCATTCAATTTTCCAAGGGAGAGAAGCAACAAATTATCCTCCCTGAATGTTATGTCTATCAACTACAATGACCAATATGGCATGAAAACCTAAGTATGCAATAGTGGGACTCATATCTTTGTGGGAATAAACGGCTCTCTAATTGGACATAGAAACAAAAGGAAAATCACTGTCAACTACCCAGGCTAGTGAGGTTAGGGATCTTGGAGAAAACTTACAACCACCTCCTTACTAAAGCAGCATAATCCCTAAGTACATTCTAAATATCTAACATTATAACCACATATAATATAGTCCTCAATCAAACAATAACTGCAACCAATAAAAATGCAGAAAACAAGTGATCATGTGGTCTTCTGCCTCAGTTGATCTATGTGAATACTCATATGAGAATCACTTACTAAGACTAAGCCAGCCAACTTCTCACACAAATGGGAAGGTGCTCTAGATGGGTTTTACTCCATTCAGAGGACTATGGCCAGTTTATAGCTGCCGGAGGAGGACAAATCACTCTTCTTTGAAGGTGTAGATGTTTGTAGTCTCCACATACTTCAGTGGATGGCCCACACACATACACATTCTGGCAACACTTTTTGGACCTGATATCATAGTTCTGCTTCTGTTGTTTTGGCTAATATCTTGACAAAATGCAATTTTGGAAGAGGAAAACATTCATTTTGGATTATGATACCAGGTCACAGTCTATCACTGAGGGAATCAGTGCAGAAACCAGGACTGCTTGATATTCTAAACACTATTACCTCTATTTAAAGAAGGTATTTAACAACTAAAGAGATACAACAAGGTTAAAGGAGAATGTGACTTCCTATCTGGCTTGCAAGTCAAGTAATACTCATCTAGATTTTTTTATACAATTTTTGACCACCTGCCTAGGATGTTCTGACCCATAGTAGGCTGGACCACCCTATACCTATTAACAGTCAAGACAATACCCATAGACAAATCTATGTAAATTGTTATTCTCCAAAGGTTAGGAAACAACATTGGTCAAAATACAAGTAAGAGACCCAATATGGTACAAAGTCCAACTGAAACATCTACAATGAAACCCCTCTATCTAAAACTCAAGAGAATCACAGAAGAAGTGGCAGAGATTGTAAGAGACAGAGGACAAGAATGCCTGATACTAGATAGGTTCCTCTAGAAATGACAAGTGAAATGTACCCATATATCTCAAAAATATGGTTGCCTGAGCAAAGCTAACATCATGATAACACCAGTTGGCATGTCAACATGGATAAGGGAGAGTACACATGGTTCAACTGATAAGAACATCAGGTGTTCAAACCTGTGGATAGAGGTAGAATCAGTTTCTTCCAGGCACAACCCCTCACATAGGTTTTGCAATTCCACATCCTCAGACCTGAACACATGTGCATATAGATAGTAATAAATGGACTCAGTAGGTTGCTTGCAAATAATCTATGTATAATGTAGACTCGGAATATATGGAGGAAGAGAAGACTGAATGAAGTGGGGTTGGAACAAGGGATGATGATGAGATAAATATGAACAAACAATGATATGTTTGGATGAAAACCTTTAAAGAAACATTTAGTGGGCATTGACTGAAAATAAAATTTTCTTAGTAATTTTAATCTTTTGTGGGAATTCTACTAAACAGAAAATTAAATGGAAATGCAGACAACCATATGTATGTCATTCATTGAGGCTACAAACTCAGTTGCTAGTGAGAGTTGACAACAGGCTGTAAACAGGAGTGTAGGTGGAGAGTGCACTTTCATTTCCTGGCCACCCAGACCCAAATAATCACATGAAAACTATTAATTCCAACACTGGCCAAAGGATCAGGCTTATTCCTAGCTAGTTCTTTCATCTTAAATTAACCCATTTGCATTATTTTATATTTTACCACAATGCTCATGGTTTTTACCTCACATCTTGCTTCATGGTATCTGCCTGTCTCCTCATTCTTTCTTCCTGCATTTAGTTTAGTTTTGCCCTGCCATTGGCCATAGCAGCTTGTTTGTTTGTTTGTTTATTTATTTAAGCAGTTTATTTATTAACCAGTGGCATTAAAACATATTCATAACATACAGAGGGGAATCCCACACCATAGGAATGAAGAAGAACTCTGCTATGACAGGCACTTTGTGGCACTAGGCAAGGTATTTATTCACTGTCACATACAATTTCCATTTCTGTAAATAACCTACACAATTTTTTTGACATGAGCTAATAATAAGCAGCTATCAATTTATTTACCCATCGTAGTAAACATTTCAGTAGATAATACCTTCAATCACATGCAGCAATGCAAAAATAAAGCACAAAATTGTAAGGCAAACTCCCAAATTCCCCTCAACTAATATATATTAGGTCCTGAACTTCAACCCAAGTCTTAGTCTTTGGAATGTTGCTATGCTGCTCAAGGAGGGAAGGTTCAAGAACTTTAGCATATCCACTAAATACTGAACAAGAAAACACAGGGATATCACACAGCACAGTAGCATCCCTACCTCAGACACTTGCTGAGTCTGCTTACTGTGTCTTCCATTAAAGAGAAGCAGGCACACTCTGAGGTTGCAGTGTCTTCCCACATGAGAAAGTTTATGGAGTCTTCTGAGGTCTACTTGGCAGTTCATACTAATGACCGCTTTCATGGCTTCTCCCAGATATATGTAGTCCATGATGTGTCTTAATGTCCAGTAAAAATCCGTACATTATAATGGAAGGGTGAAGGCAGAGTGGATGATGAGAAGAGCTCATCATTCCTTGTTTCCTACAGTGGTTTCTTGTTCACCAGTGACTTCTTTTAACCAACCAGCACATTTCTGGAGTATAAATGGGGCAACATATAAACACAAATTTCACTTAGCAAAAAACAAAAACACCCTATCTTGGGTAACAAGGCTTGGTCCCATATATTAAACAGGTTTCTACTCTCCAATCCATAACAACCAGAAATCATATTTGGCAATCTTACATGAATCATCGTCATATCTGAGAGCTGTAGAGCAAACTCTACAACCTTCTATCTGAATCCTGCCTGGCATAATTATCACAAAGTTGTAGCTTCAGTCTAGAAAAGGTATCTGCTGCTGCTCCTGTGTATTCTCATAATTTAACTCATAAGCACTAGAGGGCAACCAGCAGCTCAGCTCAAATATCTATATACTTCAGACCTCTGGTGGCAGAGGTTCAGTAAAAAAAGTCTTCCTTTTGAATTTCAGAGAGACAAATATAGCATTTTTTTCTCATATACAGCTCCTAGATGTTAATGTTTACAAATATGTAGAAATGTGGAGGAATTCCACTGAAATAGAAATAGAAGAAGGCATGAGAGAGAATAAAAGGGATCTAGCAGAAGTCTGAAGAAAGAAAAATAGAAGAAAATTATACATCAAGAGAGTACAGGTGACATGAAACCAGACGGGGGATCAAAGGGAAAGCCAAAGAGCCAGTAGAAGGGACTAGGAAAGAATGTAGCAGTAGTGCTGGGGGTCATCTAGGGTTTTACAGAGCACATTCCCAGGAACAGACAAAGGACTGGATGTTAGGGAAAGACAGAAGATGAGCCTCAGGAGAAAGCAAAGCTTTTAGGGATGGGAGATACCCTAAGGCTGGGAGTTCACTAAACTGATTATGACCTGAGTCTTTCATAGCTCTCTGGGTCCTCCTCTTTCTTCTGTTGGTCCAGTTTAGATAACAAAACCCTTACCTTCCAACTACTTCTATTCACACGCCTTCTAGGAATGAGAAGCTTCCACCCCAGGAGCTGCTTATGCTTTCCCATCCACAAATAGCCCTCTCTCTAACTCTTTCAGAAGTTCATTATATTCAGTCCTAATTTTTGAGACTAATAAAGGATTTAAAATATAAATACAATTTTGAAAATTAATGCTTTCCTTTTTCACACTAGGCGTATGCTAGAGCCTGATTTTCGGGAGGAACATGGAAAGATTTAAACAGTCTTCATAGGGAGTTGCATTTGTGTCAAGTCTTACAGGAAAGTGCAGAACATCACCATGTTGGGCCTTGACGGGACAGCACTATGGTTAGGCAAAGCAAAGGCTCAGTGTAGACCCAGTAATACCACTTTTGGGTATATACCCAATGGATGCTCAATCATACCACAAGGACATGTGCTCAACTATGTTTATAGCAGCTTTGTTTGTCATAGCCAGAAAATGGAAACAACCTAAATGCTCCTTGACTGAAGAACGGATAAGGAAAATGTGGTAGTTTTACACAATGGAGCAGAAAAAACAAAACAAACAAACAAACAAACAAAAAATGACATCTTGAAATCTGCAGGCAAATGGTTGGAGCTAGAAAACATCATGTTGAGTGAGGTAACCCAGACCCAGAAAGACAGTTATCATATGTACTCACTCATAAATGGTTTTTAGACATAAAGCAAAGAAAACCTCCCCACAAATCATAATCCCAGAGAACCTAGATAACAAAGAGGCCCCTAAGCGAGATCTAACCCACAAGGGAAGGAAAAAAAGATAAAATCTCCTGAGTAAATTGGGAGCATGGGGATCATGAGAGAGGTTTGAAGGATGGGAGAGCACATGAGGGGATCAGAGAAAAATGTGTAGCTCAATAAATTCAATAAAAAATATTTCATTGTTTACATTTAGTGAGTTCTCTGAGTATCTTATCTTGCCTTCCTGGAATTCTCTGGCCACACTAAGAGCTGTGGCTTTGTAGAATTCCTAAACTGAAAATTCTTCACTAGGTTTTAGTTTGGGGAGAATTTGTTGAAGTCATGATGAACCATTGAAGTCTCAGGTCATTACTGATGAGGACTCCATGTGACATTTGATGTCATTTAGTGTTTATTTTGTTGGAGCTCCACAGCTCCATGAACCCACATGCACAGTGTTTACCCTCTATGGCTATGTAGTGGCTGTCTTCATCTCTGACTAGCTTTGACCTGAAGTCCACTTTCTCAGGCATGAGGCTTGCTGAGCCACACTTACAGCCTTCACTTACTTGACCTGCTGATCTCCATCCTCTGATTGTCAGTTTTTGATGTTCTTGTTTATGAGAGGTGTTTGATGGTGGCACAGATAGTTGGTATCGTTTATTGACACAGCCTGTTAGCCTGTGGCTTTTACATGATGAGCTGAAGGCATTTACATTTTTATTGTATACAATTTATTCAATATGTTAATGTCATTCAAAGACAGTGCCTGAACATTATGCTGTAAAATGTGCCAGCCATGTTTGCCCCAAGGCCCCTGTAGTCATGTTGCCTCGTGGTGCCCCATAACCGCCAGTGGTTTCTGGGATTAATGCCAAAGCAGCACTGGTGTCTGCTCTAATGTACAATTACTGGAAAAATGACAGAAGATGTACACTTCTTAATTCTACCTTCCCCCAACACAAAAAGACAGACTAAATTGATACCTATATACAATCACTCTTCAGTAATGCTTGTTATGCATGTGGAGTTTTAATCAGCAAATGTCTCCACTTTCTATATTACATTAATTCATTTGTATAAACTCCTGGTCCTGATATAGTCCTCCATCTTCTGAAATTTAGAGTGTATTAACCCAGTAAATATACATTAACTTGCTAAGAATCCATGTACTTTTAATTTTATTATTTGAGATATTTGCTGTTTGTCATGATTTTTTTTTTTGGTTGTTATTTTGGTTGTGAGGCTTATTGGTGTTTTTCCTTCCTCTTGTGTTCATATTAGGAGTTTGTAGGTTGGTTGTCATGGTTATGAGCTATTCCTTCCTGGCTCTCCTCCTTTATTCATACCTCTCATGAAATATATTATTTTGTGTCCTTGTGGATGAAACTGCCTCTCTACTTCCATTTATAGTGTTCTATGTATTTTCTGCATTGTTGCATGGGTTGTTATGACCTGTTTTAATTTGTGTTTTTGTTGAAATGTTTTTATTTCTCTATTGAATAAAAGATCACTTGCCAAGTGTAGCAATCTTGTTGATAGTTACTTGCTTTCAGACCTTAAAGCATATCATGGCATAATTTCTTGGCTTTTAGTGTAATTTAGTCTTTTCTGATGTGAATGTGGATTGATGTTTTCCCTCATAATTCTTTTGAAGTTTTTGTTTGTTTATTTTGTTTTTTGAGACAGCGATTCTCTGTGAAGACCTGGATGTACTGGAACTCACTCAGTAGACTAGATGGGCCAACATTGAGGGATCCCCCTGTCTCTGCTTCCAGAGTATGGGAATTATAGGCAAGCACTGCCACAGTTTTACAAGTTTTTTTTTTTTATTTTGTGGTTGTTGTTGCTGTTACTGTTTTTACATTGTTTTGTTTTGGTTGGTCTGTTTCAGTTTGGATTTTCAAGTTAGGGTTTCTCTACGTTGTCCTGGTTGTCCTGGAACTCAATCTAAAATCCAGGCTAGCCTCAAACTCAGAGATCCACGTGCTTCTGCCTCTTCAGTGCTGTTATTAAAAACATTCCCAGCCTAGATTTCTTTCTACTTCCTATCATTTCCTTACTTACCAAGGAGCATTTCTTCTCTGGTCATGTCTGTTTAGGATAAATGCTCTTTAGTTTGGATTTCTATTTCTTTCACTTAGTTTGAAGGATTTTCTGTTATTTTTTGATGAATAAACTGTCTATGTTTTAAAAACTTTGATCGGCTCCTTCTTCTGCCCCGTGGGTTCTTGGGTTTGGTCTCTTGAATGTTGCTATAATTTTACTGGCCTGCCCTGTCACTTGTCAGGATAAATCCAGGCTGTACCCTGTACCTTTAAGAGACAAGCTCGCCCACTCCAGTCTCTCTCTCTCTCTCTCTCTCTCTCTCTCTCTCTCTCTCTCTCTCTCTCTCTCTCTCCCCCCCCCCCCTGCGCCCTCCCCCCCTCGCCCCCCCTCTCTCACTCTCTGCTTGCCAGTCTTCTGAGGAGGCAGCTCTCTGTTTCTCTCCCCGTCCTCCCTCTCTTCTTTCCTCCGTCTCTCTTTCTCTCTTTCTCTTCCTTCCTCTACACCAACTTTAATGAAACTTCACACTCAGTCTTTGTCAGCATGGTGTATGAGGTATTCTGTTTTCTGCATAGTACCACACATGCCATGGGACCTGCCAAGGTCACTCATGTCAAATCTTTCAGATGTGTCCCAAAGTTCTTGGAAGGTTGGGATATTCTTGTTATTTTTCTATATAGTTTATGATTGTATTGCTATTTCAACCTTGCCTTTTATCTATGAAACTTATCCTTCTGTCTGGACTTGTCTGTTAATGGTGATTTCTGATGTTTTCTTTTTGATTGATTGATTCCTCCTTTTCTGACAGTTATGATTGGTTCATTTTTCAGACTACCAAATTTCTTGGTTTTTAATTTTTCTCAGTTTTTAATTTTTTTTTTAAGTTCTTATTTTGTTGACTTGATCCCTTCCTTAACCAATCCTTGTTCTTATGTTTATTCGACTCCCATAGATGGTCACTCATTGTCTTTCAAAAGAGAACATTAAGTCTCTATCTTATATTTTAGCAGTCCAGCTCTATGTCCACCACTGAGGACTTGTGAGATTAGGAGGATGTCACAGTGTGTGCTTGTCCCATATATTTCTTCTTTATTCTCTGTGCCTTGTGCAGCTCATCGATGTGTCTTCTAACCTTCTTCCTTGTTTTATCCTTCTGTCTGTCTCGTGTGATTTCTCCTTACTTAGATTTATGTTACCTACTGTTATTTAACTACCCAACACAATGACTTAGCAGAATTTCTGGTGCTTACTTAGAGTAGAAAACACTAGTATGGCAGCCACGCCTAGTGCGTCCCGGCAGACGTAGGCTGAAGGTGTTTCATCTCTCGAGGGGGTTCCTGACGAGCCTGCGGCAATGGAGAGACCCTGCCTTAAGGTGATAGTAGTTTGCTAGTCATTGCCCTTCATCAGTAAAGTAAGCATCTTTGTCCCAAGTGCTCGGCCAGCCCCTAAATACAGTGGCCGCCATTGTCTCTGCTCCCCGCACCTGACTGCCGCTTGCATTTGCCTGCCTCCATTTCTTGTGACGAGACACCTCTGGAGACACGCAAAACAGCCTCCGAGGCTGAACAGGAGGGTCCACCAGATCGACTGCAGGGCCCGTCGCCAGTGGAAGCAAAGCAGAGAGAAAATTACTTTACCAGTGCTGGTCCAACTTCAGTGCCAGATCTGGTGGCCTTGGAGTGGCTGAAGACCACCACCCTCCACAGGCCTGCGCCCAAGCACAGCTATCCTTTATCTTGAGTGAGCTTCCTCAGCATGCTATATCATTGGCAGAAACTCTAGTTGGAAAGGGGGCTGACTGACTACTGTACTCTATGTGAAAACACCAACTTGGGGCTGACTTTCAGGCAAAGCTGAGATAAGGGCATATAAGGGCTTTGCTTTTATCTTGAAACATGATTGGCTCTACAGCTAAAGCGAAAGGTAGAGAAGAGTCTGGAGCTTCTGTGAAACCTGGAAGCAAAAAAGGAAAAGCCAAGAGTCAGACCAAGAAAGTGGTTGAGACAGAACCAAAAGAAGAATTGGGGAACCAGACTGAGGCTAGGAGTAAAGCAATGGCCAGGACACAAACAGTGACTCACACTGAGCCTGAGACTGTGACATGGAAAGTGAAAAAAAAAAAAAAAAAAAGAAAGATAAGACTAGTATTATAGTCAAGGCTCAGACTAAGACAGAGATCCTGAAAGAGCCTGGGTTAGTGCCTCACTCCAAGTCAGACGCTTCACCTATGTCTGTGGTCATTACGGTAACCAAGCCTGAAGTCAAGGTTGATGCTGCTATTGAGGCGTCTGGCAAGTGCTCAGCCAAGGCTAGTGATAAGGGTAATATGAAGCACAAACCTGAGATAAAGAATGAGATCTGTGTCAAATCTGGGGCTGGTAGCAAAACTAGTATTGTCATCAACACCACTGATGATGATGAAGAATATGTGTGCTCCTGGTTTTGGACTGGAGAAGAGCCTAGTGTAGGGTCCTGGTTCTGGCCTAAAGATGAATACCCTCTTCAAGTTTATCAGCCCCCACCTAAAATTGAGGAAGAACCTGAACCTGCAGATACATTCGACTTTACTTTAAAAAAAAAAGCAGCAGCAGTATGGGCAAGGGGCAGGTTTATTGTCCTAGTTCCAGTTGAGGAAGGTGAACGATCTTTACCTCCAGAAGGAAACTGGACTCTGGTTGATACCTTAATTGAAACTCCTCTGGGTGTTCGACCATTGACCAAGATTCCACCTTTTGAAGTACCTTACTTCCAGACCTTAGCTGAAATAAAAGAACAAATTCGGGAAAGAGAAAAGTATGGACCCAACCCAAAGACCTGTCGCTGTAAATCGCGTACATTTAGTTTAGAGCCTGTAGAGTTTGATAAGCTTGTTGACCTACTTAGGTTAACTAGGGATCCTTTTATTCATGAGATAGCTACAATGATAACGGGCATCAGTCCTGCTTACCCATTACTGCATACTCAAGATATCGTTCATGATGTTGGTATTACTGTTATGATTGAAAATTTTGTCAATAATCCAAATGCTAAAAAGTACCCTCGAAATTTAAATGTGAGTGCCAGCTCCGATGCTTCTGATGAAGCAAAAGAGAATGAAGCACATGTAAATAAAGTTTGTAGGGACATACTCTGTTGTCCTTTGAACTGCTCTGTACAAGTTGAGGAACTAAAACTGTTAGCAAGCCTGAGTATAAAATTTGATTACCACCACGTGATTGTCAATTACGTTCGCTATTTTATCACATTGTTAAGCAAAGGAAGTGTCAAAATCAAATTTCAGATTTTAAGGGTTATTTTATATTTGTCAAAGAATCAAGCCAATACAAGAGAACTGATCAGTGCTGAAGTATTGTCGTCACTGGTTGCTCTCTTTCATAAGAAAGAGTCAAAGGCTAATATTCTACATATCATTGATACATTTGAGAATATAAATTTCCAGTTCAAAAAAAGGGCAAAGCTGTTTACCAAGGAAATGTTCACTAAATCTGAACTTATTTCCATATTCCATGAGGCAAAAGAGTTTAACCAGAAACTCAATGACTTAGCAGAGCACAGTGACCCTGATGTGAGAGATAAAGTTATCCGATTAATACTCAAACTCTGAATAGCTGTATATTCTCACAAAACCTTGAGCATTTTTGTCTTTCCAATATAAATCTAATGCATATTATAAGTCTAAATTTGATATTTATACTCTCTGTGTTGAGGGAGGCAATTTTATGGATGCTAGTCATCTTGAGAGAGTAAACACTTGTTGGTTTTTATTATGCTTATCTATAATATAAATTGGTATTTTTGGTATCTGTAATGTAACCCAGGACTGAACCTTTTCACCCTAAATAAGCTATATTTCTGTGCGTTTCACTGATATGAGTGTATTTTCGTATTCTATTTGCGTGTTTTTAATAAAGTTGCATGCTAAACATGAAAAAAAGAGAAAACACTAGTATGCTTTTACAAATCCCCAAATAGTTCAATGACGGTGTTTGGGTGAAAATGTACTTCTTCTGCACTAACCTTTAAGTCATAAAATGAATAAGAAAAAGTAAAAGAGGAAAAGAAGAACTAAAATTAAAATAGGAAAGGAAACATGTGAATCGCAGTTTTGGGCAATAATGAAACTGTTTTAAGACTAGAGTCATAAAAGCTTTGACAGCAAGATTAAATTATAAAATAGTAGTCAAACAAAATACAAACCTAGCAATATGAATAAATATAACTTTCTGGAAATGACATGGATATTACACTAATGAAATCACAAAAGCAGTGTCTACAAGCACAAGATTGGATGTTTAAACATTTTATCATTATCAGGAGGTTCAACACTGTCTGAGGAACTACATTGTGTTGGTGCTTGCTTGGGGAGGGGAGTCATATTTCTCAGTGGTGTAATGCAGATAAGCAGTTGTCTTTACTCCAGTAACTTTCTTGCTCAGGTCCATGTTCATGGAAGAAACCCTACTTAAAGGCAGTGGAGCACAACAAAGGATATAAATATGAGACAAAAATGACACTTGTTGAAAAGAAGAAGGAGTTTGAGGGGAGAGAGGTTAGTCAGAGAGGATAATTGGGGAATACAATCAAAGCACATTGCATGTGTGTGTGTATATATCTGCACAATAATAATAAATTTATAGCATTAAAATACTCAATAGCTTAAAGTAGAAGGCATCATGCACACAGTCATTGTTTCATCCTTTTCAGGATGAGGGGGTTTCTCCCTCTGCTTGGGTTGATTTTATATCAGTCTCTACAGATGGGGAAGGCTGTTAGTCTCATAAATCCAAACATGCTATCATTTGGTCCTTCCAGAAGAGAATTTCTGTGATGGAAAACTACATTTCTGTTAGAAGTTTTTGAGGTGATGTCCTGATCTAATTTGGTTTGGGCTCTGTGGTGAAACAGATCAAAATCCATGTGGATAAGAAAGAGAATATTTCAGATCACACTTCTACCTTACTCCATCACTGAGAGAACCAAGTCAGAGCTCAGGGCAGGAATCCAGAGCCAGGAACTGAAGCAGAGACCATGGAAAATGCAATAGGACAGCTGAATTTTCTTTTCTATGGCTCCCATGGAGACCATGTAGTCAGAGACTTTAATGCAGCCACAACTGGTGCAGGCAGGGGAAGCATGTGACAACTCTGTTGCTTGACTGGTTCTTTGTGGAGAAAGCACCATCTCAGCTGCCTTCTGTTTCTTTGTCTATTTCTCTTAAAGGACTTAATGTGCTTTTACCTTAGCTGTTTTTATGCTACCTCAAAAACCCAACATCCAATCTGACAGCTTTGCCCAGAAATCCTAGGGTAGCTTTGTAGTCTCAATGTAAGCTACCTGGAAACAAGGACTAGAACATTGACTCAGTAGTTAAAAGTACTTGCAGTTCTTCCAGAGTATGCAGATTCAGTTCCCAGCACTCACATGGCAACTCATACTCTTTATTCATCCCAGTTACAGAAGATCTAATTCCCTCCTCTGACCTCCATGGGTATCAAGACATGCACACAGTACATACACATACATGCAGGAAAAACAGTTACCCATGAGATATGAAATAAATAAATAAATAATCTTTGAAAATATATCTGGAAATTATATCTCCCAAACTGTTCTGTTTGTAGGATGGATACGGAAAAAGCAACAGCAGAATAGTTGAGAAACAGGAATGATATATTTGTTTTTTATATACACCTCAGTAGATCCAGGTCCAGGCACACATGATTTCAATGAGGTTCCAATTCAATTTACCTCTCTACTCTAAAGAGTTTTGCTTTATCTTGGTCCAAGTCTGAGTGTAGCATGTTGGAAAATTCCATGGATTCTTCTCAATTTTCTTTAGAAATTAGAGAGACTGAGGATAGGTGGGAAGTTTGTCATTCTAGATCCCACTTGTCTTATGAACCTCACTGTATTTTAAAAATCATCACTACAATCAGGTGCTGCCTTCACGCAACTGTCCTTCCCTGCTCTGGTCTAGCGGACCTTCAGTATCTCAGGCTCAGTACCAGATGCAAAGGCCATGATTTGTAGGGACTCCCGAGGAACCAACATCAGTTACATGGGGTGAACTCCTCATAATGTATCTCTGAATTCTTCTCTCATGATAGCCCTGCTTCTCTGAGTTTCACAAGGAAATTATGTTCTTTTCTTTTCTAGATGTCTACTCTGAGGTATATGCTATTACCAACTTAAAGAGAAACTAATAGTTTAAATTATTCTGGTGCAAGATTGCCAAATAAAGATAAATACTACATATGGCATCTGTGGGCTTTTTTTTTAGCTAAATTCTTTCAAAACATAGTATTAAAAGAAAGCACTCACGAAGACTGTTACTAAATTGCATAATATGAGGTTTTACATAGAAACACACTTCTGATGCAGACCACAAAGGAGTCATGGTTTGGACGCTCTGGCCTGGGTGTGCAGATGTTCTCATCAGGGCTCCCTGAGAGATGCTATGCTCAAGGAGCTCCAGTTTTTGTTCAGCTTGTGCTATCATTTCAAACACTGTGAGTCTGTTCCCCGAGTGCACAGAAATACTTCGCTGAATCTTCCACCTGTGAGGCTGAAATGACAAGGCTGATGGACTTAGCTGATCTCTTGAAGGTGACAGAGTAGCGGTTGCTCTTCTCAGGCTGAGTAGAAGAAGACATTTGGCGAATAATAAAAATCATCTCTCCACTAAGAAGCTGCTTGTACCAAAAAAGGTGGTATAAGTTCTGACTTGTCTCATATGAACAGTCCAGGTTTACTTTTTCTCCCTCCTGCGTGCTTACTGTTGATTGTAGCTGAGTCACTTTCTGGCCCAAACTGGATCCTGCAGAACAATTGAAAGAAAGAAAAAAGCTTATTATGTGAGAGTTTGAACAAACACTGTTGGAATTTGGTAACTTGAGTCACAAGACAACCCTAACTAAAGATATATGTTGCTTGTTTTTCTCTAGTCCCTTTTTCCCATCATGTCAATGTGAACTGCAATATTCATGGGGCAATGCTTCCTGCTTAATATACTTAAATACATGCCATACCAGAGAAGGTCAAGACCACCAACACACAGAGCAGGGTGTGGAGAGGCATGGGGCATATGTCCTTCTCTATGAGAGTGTTTCCTGGGCCTTAGATCAGTGTTAAGTGTCTCAGTGCCTAACAGTACATGTGTACTGGCTCTTTTTTCTATATTACCTCAAGCAGGAAATGGGGTTTTGTATGATCATAGGCCACAAGTTCCTTGTACAGAGAGAAAGAGTGTAGCTCACCATGAACTTTTACTTCCTTCCTGTCTTTCTTGGTAATTAAAAGAGGTAGGTAGCACTTAGAAAGAAGAGTGGGAAAACTCATCCCTGCTGAGGGTGAAGCTGCTTTGCACACATGGTTGTTATTCAGTGGAAATATTTGGGTGACCCAAAGTCAGATTCATCATGATCCATGTACAATCTAAATATACTCACATATGATTGTTATATGTTTACTTTTCTACATCTGATGTCTAAGAAAACTTAACTAAACTAAAATAAAGTCCTGATAAGTCCATGCATTTCCTGTGAAACACTGGCATCTGAAAGAATCTTCCTCCTTTACTGAGTGCTAGGGTCCCTATAAATTCAGCAATCAACAGAGCTACTTTTAAATCACATGGTGAAGGGCATCAGAATTACAGATGATCCCCATTTGCTCATGTTCTGTGAAACTGTAATAGGAATAAAATAATAGCCCTTCGAGACTGAGGAGATGCTCACGTGTCAGTTCCTGCTGTGGCTCATGAGGACCTATGTGTTGATCTCCAGCCACATAAGAATCTAGTGGACATGGGTGCAGCTGAAGTCAGAGCTCTGGGAACCAGAGATAAGGGAATTCTGTGGTTTCCCTAATCAGTCAGTCTAGTTCAATTGTTGAACTTTAGCTTCAGTGAGAACCACTATCTTATAAATAAATAAACAGATAAATAAACAAGTACATGAATGAATAAATGTGGAGAGCAATAGAGGTGACCACTGGATTACATACAGAAAGAGAGGGAGAGAAAGAGAGAGAAGGAGAGAGAGAGAAAGGGAGGGAGGAAGGGAGGGAGAGAGAGAAACAGAGAACAGAGACAGAAAGAAGTGACACTAATTTGAAAATCTACATTTTTTATTTACATATTTGTTTTTTTTTTTTCGAGAAAAGGTTTCTCTGTAGCTTTGGTGCCTGCCCTCTTGTAGACAAGCCTGGCCTCAAACTCACAGAGATCCACCTGCCTCTGCCTCCCGAATGCTGGGATTAAAGGCATGTGCCACACCGCCCATCGAAAATCTACTTTTACAAAACTCCATTAGCTTGTAAAAGTCTAACATCAAGGTTTATTCAGAAGATGTCCTGTTCTCTCCACACAAAGGACTCTACTTATTACAAGTCCTAGAAGCTTCTATACCATTGCTCTGAAGTATTCAGCCTCACTTGTTAAATTCTGTGTCTTTTTTAACGAATGAAATGGGTTCATGATAATCTTGCTAGGTCTCTCTTTGACTCAAGCCTATTACAAGCACATGATACATATGATGAAAAAACATATAGGCCTATGTTAATGCCACATACATTGTTGGTTGAATTTGGTTTTTTTTTAATTTATTAAAGATTTCTGTCTCTTCCCCCCAGCCGCCTCCCCTTTCCCTCCCCCTCCCCCAATCAAGTCCCCCTCACTTGCCAGCCCAAAGAGCAATCAGGGTTCTCTGTCCTGTGGGAAGTCCAAGGACCAGCCTCCTCCATCCAGGTCTCCTAAGGTGAGCACCCAAACTGCCTATGCTCCCACAAAGCCAATACGTGCAGTAGGCTCAAAAACCCATTGCCATTGTTCTTGAGGTCTCAGTAGCCCTCATTGTCCACTATGTTCAGTGAGACCTGTTTTAACCCAGGCTTTTTCAGACCCAGGCCAGCTGGCCTTGGTGAATTCCCGATAGAACATCCCCATTGTCTCAGTGTGTGGGTGCACCCCTCGCGGTCCTGAGTTCCTTGCTCGTGCTCGCTCTCCTTCTGCTCCTGATTTGGACCTTGAGATTTCAGTCCGGTGCTCCAATGTGGGTCTCTGTCTCTGTCTCCTTTCATCGCCTGATGAAGGTTAATATTCAGGAGGATGCCTATATGTTTTTCTTTGGGTTCTCCTTCTTATTTAGCTTCTCTAAGAACCCGAATTATAGGCTCAATGTCCTTTATTTATGGCTAGAAACCAAATATGAGTGAGTACATCCCATGTTCCTCTTTTTGGGTCTGGCTTACCTCACTCAGGATAGTGTTTTCTATTTCCATCCATTTGCCTGCAAACTTCAAGAAGTCCTTGTTTTTTACTGCTGAGTAGTACTCTAATATGTATATATTCCATACTTTCTTCATCCATTCTTCAATTGAAGGGCATCTAGGTTGTTTCCAGGTTCTGGCTATTACAAACAATGCTGCTATGAACATAGTAGAGCATATACTTTTGTTGTATGATAAGGCCTCTCTTGGGTATATTCCCAAGAGTGGTATTGCTGGGTCCATGGGTAGGTTGATCCCGAATTTCCTGAGAAACCTCCACACTGCTTTCCAGAGTGGTTGCACAAGTTTGCATTCCCACCAGCAATGGATGAGTGTACCCCTTTCTCCACAACCTCTCCAGCAAAGGCTATCATTGGTGTTTTTGATTTTCGCCATTCTGACAGGTGTAAGATGGTATCTTAAAGTTGTCTTGATTTGCATTTCCCTGATCGCTAAGGAAGTTGAGCATGACCTTAGGTGTCTTTTGGCCATTTGAACTTCTTCTGTTGAGAGATCTCTGTTCAACTCAGTGCCCCATTTTATAATTGGGTTGATTAGCCTTTTACGGTCTAGTTTCTTGAGTTCTTTATATATTTTGGAGATCAGACCTTTGTCAGTTGCGGGGTTGGTGAAGATCTTCTCCCAGTCAGTGGGTTGCCTTTCTGTCTTAGCAACAGTGTCCTTTGCTTTACAGAAGCTTCTCAGTCTCAGGAGGTCCCATTTATTCAATGAGGCCCTTACTGTCTGTGCTGCTGGGGTTATACGTAGGAAGTGGTCTCCTGTGCCCACGTGTTGTAGAGTACTTCCCACTTTCTCTTCAATCAGGTTCAGTGTGTTTGGACTGATATTGAGGTCTTTCACCCACTTGGACTTGAGTTTTGTGCATGGTGATAGATATGGGTCTATTTTCATTCTTCTACAGATTGACATCCAGTTTTGCCAGCACAATTTGTTGAAGATGCTCTCTTTTTTCCATTGTATACTTTTAGCTCCTTTATCGAAAATCAGGTGTTCATATGTTTGTGGGTTAAAGTCAGGGTCTTCTATTCGATTCCATTGGTCGACTTCTCTGTTTTTATGCCAATACCAAGCTGTTTTCAATACTGTAGCTCTGTAATAGAGTTTGAAGTCAGGGATGGTAATGCCTCCAGACGTTCCTTTATTGTATAAGATTGTTTTGGCTATCCTGGGTTTTTTGTTTTTCCATATAAAGTTGATTATTGTCTTCTCCAGATCTGTGAAGAATTTTGATGGGATTTTGATGGGGATTGCATTGAATCTATAGATTGCTTTTGGTAGAATTGCCATTTTTACTATGTTGATCCTCCCAATCCAAGAGCAAGGGAGATCCTTCCATTTTCTGGTGTCCTCTTCTATTTCTTTCTTCAAAGACTTGAAGTTCTTGTCAAATAGATCTTTCACTTCCTTGGTCAGGGTTACCCCAAGATATTTTATGCTCTTTGTGGCTATCGTGAAAGGTGATGCTTCTGTGATTTCCCTCTCTGTTTCCTTATCCTTAGTGTATAGGAAGGCAACTGATTTTTTGGAGTTGATCTTGTATCCAGCCACGCTACTAAAGGTGTTTATCAGCTGTAGGAGTTCTTTGGTAGAATTTTTGGGGTCGCTTATGTATACTATCATGTCATCTGCAAATAACGAAAGCTTAACTTCTTCCTTTCCAATACGAATCCCCTTGATCCCCTTATGTTGTCTTATTGCTATTGCTAGAACTTCAAGCACTATATTGAAGAGGTATGGAGAGAGTGGACATCCTTGTCTTGTTCCTGATTTTAGTGGGATGGCTTTGAGTTTTTCTCCATTTAATTTAATGTTAGCTGTCGGTTTGCTGTAGATAGCTTTTATTATATTTAGGTATGACCCTTGTATCCCTATTCTCTCCAAGACCTTTATCATAAAGGGGTGTTGAATTTTGTCGAATGCTTTTTCCGCATCTAATGAAATGATCATATGGTTTTTTTCTTTCAGTCTATTTATATGGTGGATTACATTGATAGATTTGCGTATGTTGAACCAGCCCTGCATCTCTGGGATGAAGCCTACTTGATCATAATGGATAATTTTTCTGATGTGTTCTTGAATTCGGTTTGCCAGTATTTTATTGAGAATTTTTGCGTCGATATTCATGAGTGAGATAGGCCTGTAATTCTCTTTCTTGGTTGGGTCTTTGTGTGGTTTTGGTATCAGGGTAACTGTAGCTTCATAAAAGGAATTTGGCAATGACTTTTCTGTTTCTATATTGTGAAATACGTTAAGGAGTATAGGTATTAGCTCTTCTTGGAAGTTCTGGTAGAATTCTGCGTTGAACCCATCTGGTCCTGGGCTTTTTTTGGAAGGGAGATTTTTGATAACAGTTTCTAGTTCTTCGCGACTAACAGGTCTATTTAGATCATTCACCTGGTCTTGGTTTAGCTTTGGTATATGGTACTTATCTAAAAAAATGTCCATTTCTTTTGCATTTTCCAGTTTTGTGGCATACAGGCTTTTATAGTAAGATCTAATGATTCTCTGGATTTCCTCTGTGTCTGTGGTTATGTCCCCCCTTTCATTTCTGATTTTATTTATTTGCGTGTTCTCTCTCTGTTGTTTAGTTAGTTTGGATAGGGGTTTGTCGATCTTGTTGATTTTCTCCAAGAACCAACTTTTTGTTTCATTGATTCTTTGGACTGTTTTCTGTGTTTCTATTTTGTTGATTTCTGCCCTCAGTTTGATTATTTCCAGTCTTCTACTCCTTCTGGGCACCTCTGCTTCTTTTTTTTCTAAAGCTTTCAGGTGTGCCATTAAGTCCCCAATGTATGCTTTCTCTGTTTTCTTTAAGTGGGCACTTAGTGCTATGAACTTTCCTCTTAGCACTGCTTTCATCGTGTCCCATAGGTTTGAGTATGTTGTCTCTTTATTTTCATTAAATTCAAGGAAGACTTTAATTTCTTTCTTAATTTCTTCCTTGACCCAGGTGTGGTTCAGTAGTTGACTGTTCAGTTTCCATGAGTTTGTCGGCTTTCTGGGGGTAGCATAGTTGTTGCCATCTAACTTTAATCCGTGGTGATCTGATAAGACACAGGTGGACACTGATATTCTTTTGTATCTGTGGAGGTTTCCTTTGTTTCCGAGTATATGGTCAATTTTTGAGAAGGTTCCATGAGCTGCAGAGAAGAAGGTATATTCTTTCCTATTTGGGTGGAGTGTTCTATAGATGTCTGTTAAGTCCATTTGTTTCATTACCTCCAGTAATTCTCTTAATTCTCTATTAGGTTTCTGTCTGATTGACCTGTCCATTGGAGAGAGAGGTGTGTTGAAGTCTCCTACTACTGTTGGTTGAATTTTTATGTATTCTTGTATCATTATTTAGACTGTACCTCTTAATATTTCATTTGCTCTCATTATCCAAATGGAAGAAATGGACCAAAGGCATCAAAACAGAAAAGTACAAACGAGATCTCTGAAATAGTCCCATGTTCCTACAAGTCCACAAGAGTATACAGTGAAAGTACAGCTGACAGATCAATAGACTAACTCATGGGAGTATAGTCTAGTGAGGAACCCGATTTGCAGAGCTTCAGGAACACCTGCCTTTTGAATAGTCACTGTCCTTTCTGTTAAAACCTTGTGAAGCCATAGTGTTCCCATTTTCCACAGTGGGATTTATCCTGAAATATCCCAGCAGTGTATTTCTCATTTACTGAGCCTGACTTTCTTCTGTACTGGCACTGGATGACCTTTTTCCACACTGTGGGAACCTGATGTGAAAGTATTCACTCAGTCAAAGAAACCATGTCCTCATAGTCAGATCCACATGAAGCTATACACCCCTCTGCAGGCACACACACAATTATCCTTAATGGCAGGACATCCAACAAGGGAAAGTGGCTTGCAAATAGACTACATGAGAACCTCAAGAGATAGCCATTGAGTGGGAAAGACAGCATATCTGCCCTTTGGTGTAGGAGTTTCTTCTGTCTCTGTGTTGCTTTCATTGGTTAATGAATAAAGAAACTGCCCTGACCTGTTGATAGGGCAGAACTTAGGTAGATGGGAAGACAGAACTGAATTCTGGGAGGAAGAAGCTAGAGTGGGAGAGACACCATGGAGCCACCAGAGACAGACATGCTGAATCTTTCCCGGTAAGCCACTGACAGGTGGCAGTATACAGATTAATAGAAATGGGTTAAACTGAGATGTAAGTTAGCCAATAAGAGCTAATGGGCCAAGCAGTATTTTAATTAATATAGTTTCTGTGTAATTATTTCAGGTGTAAACTAGCTGGGCGGCTGGGATAAGCAAGGAAGCCCTCACCCTGCAACAGCCCTTACTGATAAACCAGGCCTTACTATGAGTTTAAATAACCAGTCAATATGTACACCGAGGACAAGTTTCTGGTATCTGAGATATACACCTCTGCCCATCTCACTGCTGAGGGCTGACAGATAGCACATGGCCTGGACTGCAGTCTCTGTGGCTAAGCAGGAGACCATGGGAGCCACAGTAGCCTGTGGAGCTCAAGATGACAGGGCTGTGACCCTGCTCTAGTTCTCCACAGAGCAGCTGGATGCTCTCCATGCTGCATAGCCACAGCCTCTGAGAGGGGCTGTGGAGCACACTGGGTTTGAGTGACGGGCTGGACAATTGGTCTCATTCTAAATGTTGCCTTGTCTTCCTTGTGATGTAATCGACAAACAATAAATCCTAGTGAAGATAAAGCTTAAGGTTGGTGGAGAGGTGGCTAAGCAGTGAAAAGCACTTGCTGATAATCATAAAGATGGAAGTTCAGAACTCACTTAACAAGCTGAGTGCCCCATAAAACCTGCAACTTCAGGTTTTGAGTGTTTGGACACCATCTTCTGGCCTTTATAAGCACACAGGTGTGTGTACCCATGCATATACACAAGTTTGTGTATACTTACGTGGGCGTGTACTCACCCAAAAGTAAATAAAAATAAAATCTTTTTAAAAATAAGGTTTAATAATTAAGGAATCATACCAAAGGTATTATTTATTCATGTAAACAAGGATTAGTTATAATGGTGGTGTGTATCCCTGTCACCGTTTTATTCTTGTGAAGATATACCATGACCAACTCAACTATTTTAAAGCAGCATCTAGTTGGGGGTTGCTTACAGTTTCAGAGTTTTAGTCCATTATCGTTGGAACATCATTGTCCTGGTTAGGGTTTATGTTGCTGTGAAGAGAGACCACAGGTGGATCACTTACAGTTTTCAAGGTTCAGTCCATTATCATCATGGGGAAAAGTGCTGTCTGCATCTTGATCAGAAGGCAACGGGAAAATGGTCCATGACACTGGGAGTATCTTGAGCAACAGAGACCTCAAAGCCACCCACACAGTGACACACTTTTTCCAAAGCAAGGCGAAACCTCCAACAAAACCTCATTGCCTAATAGTGCCATTGCATTGGTGGGAAAATTTCTTCCAAACTACTGTAATGGTGAAAAGAATGATGCATGGTGAACAATATTTTGGATAGCTATAAAATAGACTCCAAGAAACAAGACAGAGAACTTTTACCTCAAGTGAACTGTGCTCCCTGAATTGATCTTGGACATGATTTCATGCCTCCTATGCTAAACATTTACATTCAATTCATAAGACATGTTTACTCTTTTTGGATCATAGTAATATAACCCAATGTGGTCAGTGTACCCTGAATCTCCATATGGTCTTCTACCTTGATTTTGTGCTTTCCTGGATGTAATATACAGTGCATCCCCCATCTCAGGCAATATGTTTAAGTTGGCCAATCCTGGAAAAGTTCTGGGAAATGACATCTCTGCTAATATTTAGTATATGATTTTTGGAGTTTATTGATGTTTTTCCAATCATGGTTTTTTGTTTGTTTTTATTTTTCTCAAACAATTTTTTGGACCATTGCTTTCTTTGTTATATTCATGAATAAAAATCACTGAAACTGAAGTAAGGTTGCCTACAACATTAGATTGTAGTTGGCCCTATTCTTTCAGGTCCTTAGATCCCTTGTCTATCAGAGAGACCCACATAGGTCATTGAAAGTCAACAAATCATCATGATGGGGAACTTGGTGGCATGCAGGCAGATAATAGGGCAGTAGCTGAGACCTATATCCTTATGTTAAGGCACACAGAGAGATAGAAATAGAGAGCCACACATACTGTTTGCTTGATAAAGAATTTTGAGACTGCTACTCCCCTGCCCCACAGTGACAAACTTCCTCCAACAGGGTTACACTTCCTAATCCTCATAATCCTTTCAAATATTGTTACTTCCTGGTGGCTAAGAATTTAAATGTATGAGCCCATGGGGGCATTGTTTTTCAAATCACCACATTCCTCTTTCTGGTCCCCATAGGCTTGCAGACCTATGATAATGCAAAAAATGCCCATCTTCAAAAACCTTGATTGTATATCATAGTCTCAACATGTTTAAAAGTCCAAAGTTCAGAATCTCTTCTGACTCAAGACAATCCCTTAAATGTAATCCCATATAAAATTAAAATCAAAAAGCAGATTACATACTTCCGACATAAAACACCAAAGAATATGTATTAGTATTAAAAAGGGAGGAAAGGGAGCATAGTAAGGAAATTCTGGAACAAAGCAAGACTGAAAACATGCTGGGCAAACTACAAACTCTGCATTTCTGTGTCTGATGTCAAAATTCTCTTCAGATCTCCAACTCCTTTCAGCTTTCTTGACTGCAACACACTTCTTTCTCTTGGGCTCATTCCACTACCTGTTAGCACCTTTCCTCAGTACATATCCCATGACTCTGGCATTTCTAACAACTTGGGTTCTCCAAGGCATCAAGGTTTACACTTTATAGTTTCACAAACTTGCCTATCTGAATGTCCATTCAGGAACACCTCTGAGATATGCCTGGGCTCAGTGGCTTTTCTTAGTTCCAGAGAGAGATTCCTATTTATCCTTGACTCTAAATGCAGAACACATGTCCAAGTTTGCTAAGTTCTGCTGCTTACTGGGGCTGGAATGTAGCCCCCTTGTTGAATTATATCTCCACAACTTTCTGATCTCAATTGTCTCCTTCACTGTCTAAAGTTGACTACCCTGGCATCTGTAGACAAGACTAGCTTCTAGCTCAGAGATCTGCCTTGATTGCCACATTAAGACTCCCAAGTGGTAATGATTATGTTATTATAAATTAACCTGTTCACTGTCTCTTATATCTCTATAAGTACTCTCCAACTACTCGATTCCTAGGAATCTCAGAGTTCTATCTTGAGGCACCCAGTTTCCCAGTCTATGGACTGCTCAACTTGATTTCTAATACAACCCAGGACCACTTGCCCAGGGATGGCACTTCCCAAAGTGGGCTGGGCTCTCCTACATCAAGCATGAAGAAATTGCTTCCCCATATGTTCATGTGACAATCTGAGGGGAACAATTCCTCAACTGGAGTTATCTCTTCCTGAGTATCTCTAGTTTGCATCAATTTGACTAAAATTAATTAGAGCAGCCACTACTGTTGGCTAGTGTAGTCCTACAGACAACCCCTGTTGAACATTATAGAACATTAAAAATGCCCTTGGTTTTCCTCCAGAATTTGATACTAACCACCTATTGCTGAAGATATCACATATCTGCATCATAGAACATGCACAAAGTAAGCTAGTACTGGCCTGGAAACGTAATCCCTACTGGATGGCTTCCATATTGCTGGCATGTGTTATGCATACTCCCAGGGGAGAAAAGCAATCATTTGTCTCACCCAGCTGTGAACACTGTGAGCCATAATAAGAACTGGCCTGGAAAGATACACCCACCTTTGCAGGAGTTGCACAAAAATCTTTGTAGTAACTAACAGGTCTCTGACAATACTCCAGAAGATGAAACCCGTACATGACATCATTATAAAGTCAAGATGATTAACACTGTGCCTCATATCAGCCAATATGCAAAGAATAAGAGGCAGTGGAATGGGATATTATCACATAGCTGATCCCCACTCCCAAGGTTCAGGGATCAGTGGGGAAGAAAAAACAGAAAGTGTGCTGGAGTCAGCAGTGAACAACTACAAGGAAACGATGACATCTGGATCCAGCAGGGCAACTGCATACATGAAACCACAGTTTTGTGGTGGTTTTCACAAGGCCTGTGCAAGCTTAAGTCAGACAAAGTCCTAGCATGGACAGGCAAAGTGAGCATCAATACACCAAATATACTTGACCATAGAGCCATCTCTTCAGGTCCAGAACATTCGAGTTTTACTGCAAATATTAGTAAGATATATCAAGATACACAATGAATATAATATCCCATTATGAGATAAGGTCATGAACAAGTGAAACATAGATAATAGGTGCTCCTTCACTTAAGAGAATTTAAATTTATTATAATTGTTCACATTTCCATGGTGTGCATGATTTTACAAGTGATAAATTTGTATTAATTTAAATTTCATAATATCTTTATAAAATAAAACCAGATCAACTAAAAGTATCTAAAATATTCCCATGGAAAAGAAAATAGAAGTTAGTAGAATGATCTACTCTGGAAAGGCTTTCATATGGGTGAGAGAGGATAGAAAACATTCTGCAACCTGTCCAGGACACACACCTTCAGGAATAGCAAGCATCTTCATGGTGTTCACTTGCAAATTCTTATTTGTCAACATTATGAACTCAAGAAAAACAGATATAATATAGATAAATATAGGCTCGATAGATTCAAGCATTTGTTCTCTAATGAAACTTAAGCAACACAGAAGATAATTTACTTATCTAAACAATAATCTATAGCTTATTGAGGAGTATGTGGAGGAGCCACAGCCTTCATCTGCCCTGAAGCAGCACTGTCCCTCTGTGGACAAATAAGAAGGGCTTCACACTCAACATTTTCTTGAGCTTAGAAACCAACATCTTGGAAGAAAGAAAGGCATGGAATCTTTCTCTGGTGTAATATTTTTGATATGGAAATTGATTGTGTCTTTGTTGGGGTCAACTATAGCATAGTTTTCTCTCCTTCCCCTTTCAGCCTTTTCTCCATGCATCCTCATGATTCCCTGTCTTTCTATTGTGCCTAAAACTACTTTATTCTGGAGACTGAGAGAAGCCATTCATAAGAAAAAGTAGATAATAGTGCTGATTATTTACAATAAAGCTTATAAAATAGGCAAATGTTTGGATTTCACATGAGTCATATTTTACTGACCCCTTACATAGACTGTACATATGGTAATTATTATTGTTTATAGTTGTATTTAGGTTAGTTCTGTCTTATTTAGACAAAAAGAGGGAGATGTAGGGATAAGCCCTCCCCTTGTGGGCGGGCTGCGCTCGGGCGTATGTTTACTGATAAATTAGGCACAGAGAGGCTGCGCTTCCTTTCCCTTCCTCCCTGTCTCCGCCGGCTACTCCGCTGGAACCTTGGTTTCGTGAGTCTGGTTTTGTTATTAAACTTGTTCAAATACCTATTATCATTGGTGCTTATTAATCCAACCGCTGCAAAACCCTAAAGTTTATTTTTCTTTCACTAACTTTTTATCATTTATTTTCAATTATAATATAATCATATCGATCCCTCATTTCAAAACTTCGTATATTCCCCTCCTATCTCTTTTTCAAATTTATGACCTATTCTTTCTTTAATGGTTGTTACACATGCATGTATAAACACTTACATTTATTCCTAAATATGAATAAAATCCATTAATCTATATAATGTTACTTGTATATATGTTTTCAGGGCTGACCAGTAAGTATTGGATAACCAATTGGTACATTCTTCTCTGGGAATGACTATGTCTCCAACTATCAGAATTTCCTAGCTGCCAGTAGCTCATGAACTAGAATTGATGCTTCGTGCTCTTTCTACATGAACCTTAGCATGTCTATTGCTGTCATTTTCAGCTCATGTTTAGAGAGTCATGTTGGTGAGTCTTCATGTGTGTGGCTTCTGACATGCTTAGGAGTTACAATTTCACAGCCAACTCCCTGACCCTCTGGCTCTTATCATATTTTCTCCCCTCTTCTTCAGTATTTACTGAGTCTTAAGTACAGGAGTTATATTGTAGACCTATCTGTAATGACCAGAATCCACTACTCTGCTTTGTTACTCATTGTGTTTCCTACAATGCCTCCATCTGCTTGTAAAGTCATGGATCATGGAGGAGAGCCCACAACCACCACTTACTAATCCAGCACAGTCACTAACTACATCCTAATCATTTGTCCTTACCACATACTCATTCCTTTGCACAGGATCTGCTCACGTGGCTCATTTTAGAATGAGTCATTTATTTTCTTTTATTGAGTTGTGAGACTTTTTAGATATTCTCTTTAAGCCTAGTTGAACAAGATATGTTTGAGCATTTTCTCATAATTGATGTTCTCTTTATTTTCTTAAAGACATTGAAATCTCTGATTAGAGAACTTTAAAACAATTATGAATAAAGTTAAATATATAAAAAGGCAACTTAAAAATAAATAATTAGAAGATTCAATACCTTCAATATCCTCAACGTCTTCTATGAATTCAATAAAACTGCACTAAAACACCAAGCACCATTTTTTTAACTGATGAATTGAATGGAGACCTGCCCACTGTGGGTGGCACCATTCTGTGGGAAAGTGACCTGGGTCTTATTAGGAAGCTAGTAAAGTGTGAGCCTGTGAGGGAGTTAGCAACAGTTTCCCCAGGGTTTCTGTTTGAATCCCCTGTTTGAGTTCCCGCCTTGATTACCACTAATGATGGACTATGGCCTGGGAGTGAAAGCTAAATAAATCCTTTCACCTTCTAAGTTGCTTTTTCTCTGAGAGCTTTAGAACAGCAACAGAAAAGAAGCAAGAACATCCAGCTCTCTGTACATTCTGGATCTTCCATGACTTGATGTTCTTGCTGTTGCTGCAGTTTGCTTTCTCCACATAACCCTGACCCTGTTCACAGCAGGTTACCTGACATTGGTTTAGTCATCCCATCAGCTTCTCCGTTAGTTCTAAGATGGTTATTTCTGCATCAGTAAGGAATGTATATTGAGAATTCAAAAACCTAAATCCTTAACTTACATGGCCAAAAGCTTACCTGAGCTTAAAACCCCAAACTCTGCCTATACCAAAAAGGGATATTAAACCAAGCAGATGTTCTCTTGTGGAATTCCTATGTCTTATAACAGGGGAAGGCCATACCCACTCAGCTGAAGGTTTGTGTGCTGGCTGCAGGTGTGTGGGGAGCACTGTGGATCCATAGCACAGAAATAAGTGCCTGAGTCTGTGGTCTGAGAGGAGGAAATGTACAAAGAGCTGCGGCGTTCCTTAGTGACTGTTGTGGACTTCAGTCTTCCACTCTGCTTTGTTCCAGAAGGATTGTAAAACAGGGTGATGAGGTGTCCCCCAGGACTTTGATAAAACCACATTTGGTTTGTAGAGGTAGAAAAGTTGCAGTACAGCTCTGTGCTCTCTCCTTCCTGCAGAACCAAGGACACAGGACTCTGCTTCACCTGTTGCCCTTTCACCCCTGATTAGAAACCGAAAGAGACACAGTTGGAGGTCATTGAGCATCCATCCACAGAACCCTGGAATCCCTCCCCCCATATCCTCTGAAAAGGTGGGAGCACTGCAGGACCCCTGAACTGCTTCCCCACTCCTCCATGTGCTGAGCAGAATCCTAGGTGTCCTCTGAACGTGGACAATCAGACTCACAGCAAACCTGGGTGCACAGCAGCCCCAGCAGAGAGCACAGCAGCCTCCTCATGGTGCTTGTCTAGATGGTGGAGACAGAAGCAAGTAATCAACCCCTGAACAGTGGTGTCCGTATGGTTGTTGAAGCGTTCCTGCTCCTGCAACAAGTGAGCTCCACCCAAGAACCTTGCCATGCCAGAACTACTGAGTTCCCTCCTTGTCTTCTGAGCTTGAAGCTCCTCCCAAACCAGACCTGGCTGAGAGTCTGGGTACAGCACAGTGGGAGGGGGTGTGGCATATTTTGAGATGACTTTGAATTTATAGGCAGTGTGAGTGACTTATGAGGAAAAAGAGAATTTTATTCCTCCTAAAGAGAAATGTCTCCATTGTATAACAAGTGACTGGAGAACATTTAAAAAGAAATAGCTAAACAATCATGCCAGGAAATAGTTACATGTTCTGAGTAAATATCTTTACTGTCTGGGCTGTGGTGGTGCATACCCTTAACCTCAGCACTCGGGAGGCAGAAACAAGTGGAACTCTGTGAGTTCAAGGGGAGGGATTCCAGGGTTCTGTGGATGCTCAGAAAAGCCATGGTTACACAGGGAAATTTTTTCTCAAAACCCTCCCCAGCCTGAAAAGAACCTTTATTAAGCAAAGAGAGAGGCATTCCAATCATGCAAGATAAAAACCATCTAAATGTTTTTAATGGAGTAGCTTCTATCTGCTTCAAAATGAATTTTCTTTCATTAGGACCGAGACATACACTTATATGTGTGTATAATCACATGTATTTAGAATATAATTAGAAGGTGCACTGATTTAGGAAAGTGGCCACAGTAGGTTCTCTAGGGTCTATGAACTCTTCAGATGTGGGGGTTAAGTAGGTTTATATACTGGGCCTAATATCCTTCCTATTGAGTGGACTTTATGTCCAATAAGATAGATATCAGTTTTTACCAAGGTAAAAGTGCTACTACTGCACCATGGTAGATATCCTGCCATTGAGGTCATTGTTTTGGTTCGTAGTCTTTAAGATAGGATTATTTATTACTTGTATCCTTTGGAATCTTGAATATACTATGAGAACTTGTTCTTAATTGAGAGTCTTTAGATCATTTCTAGGTAAATTATTCCAAGGCCTGTGTCTGAAGGATGTGGTACTCTTAGCAAAAGGGTCTTACTTTCAAATTCTATGAGCCAATTAAGGGTAATGGAAATAGCCTGTTTTGTTTGGAAGAGCCTCTTGAAACTCCTTACTAGAAACTTGAAGGGAAGTTTTCATGCCTGGCACTGGGGCTATTATTAGATTTAGCCTTCATTTTAGGTCCATCAAACACTCATCTCGAGATTCTGTTCTGTGCTGTGCCATTTGAAGTAGATTCCAGGAGTTCAGAAATGCAATTTCACATTCTATTTTGGTCCCTAACCAATAAGACAGAGTGTACTTATTTTTAAGCAGTCACTGTGCTATGATCATTACACATTCTACGAGTTTATTGGTTTTCTAAATTCTTCTCTCATATACTACATTCCTACAGCAGTCCCATTCCTTTTCCCCCATAAAAGTTACCCCCCCCACCTCCCTTTCCCCAAGATACACGCCCATTTGTCCTTCCTCAGAAAAGAGCAGCCCTCCCAGGGACATCAACCAAACATGGCACAACAAACTACAGTAAGCCCAGACACATACCATTACAACAAGGCTGGATGAGGAAAATTGTCCCATAAGCAGGCAAAGGAGTCAGAGACAACTCCCACTCCCACTGTTGTGGATGCTACAAGGACACTAAGTTCCTCAGCCATAACATATGCAGAGGGTCAGATCCCTATAGGCTCCCTGACTTCTGCAGGCCTGTATGAGATCCAGATAGTCAATTCTGTGGGCTGTGCTCTTGTGGTGTCCCTGACCACTCTGATTCCTCTGGTCATTTCTTCCCCTCCTCTGCAGGACTCCCCAAACTCCCCCCAATATTTGGCTGTGGGGCTCTTCATCTGCTCCCATAAGCTGCTAAGTGAAGACTCTCTGATCCCTTTGATGATCATTCTGCTAGATTCCATCCAGTTCAAGATATGTACATTTTTGCAGCTCTTTGAGTACAAAAAGGTGAAACTTTCTTGAGGGACGTCATTGCCTTTGATTTCAGATCTTTCTTCCTTTATAGAGAGATAAAATGAGTACTAGAGCATGTTACTCTAAATCAGTATTTTCTTTCCAGAATTGAGATGGATCAAAACCTTGGCCTCTTCATTTCCATATTTCACAGAATTATCAGAGAACCCTAATTATCAGAGTACTCTAATCCCAGATGACTGACTACACCATGTGCTGAGAATTTAAGCAAAGTGCAGTGGAGGATGAGAAAGGACACGAAAGGGAAAAGATTTCTCGAAAGAGTCTTTCATAAACAGGCTGCCTCCTACACAGCATGCAGGAAAGAGAAGGAGCTGCTCTCAAGGCATCATCTTGAGAGTGCCAGCAGCTCTATTTCCTGAGCAGCTGCACAAAGGGAAGGCTGTTGGGGAGTGTGAAGGTTACAGTGAGAATGGCCCTCATAGGATCTGAATGTTTGATTTCCAGTTGGTGGACTGTGTAGGAAGGGTCAGTAAGTGTGGCCTCATCAGAGGAGGTGTCACTGGAGGTGGCTTGGGGATCTCAAAGCCCAAGCTGGGCCCAGTCTTCCCCTCTCTCAGCCTATTGCTTACGATCAGAAAGAAGCGCTCACCTACTGCTCCATGCTTTCCTGCCTGCTACTATGCTCGCCACCATGATGGTCATGGACTCACCCTCTGAAACTGTATTCAAGACCTCAATTACATGATTTCTTCTGTAAGTTGCCTTGGTGATGGTTATCTCTACAGCAGTAGAACAGTAACTGAGACTGGAAGTCAGGTTGAACTCTCTGTAACATGGACCAGGTAGAGGAAGAATCTAAGTAACTTGTGGAGTGAGACTGAAGGAGATTTTCAAAGATTAGAGTCTATGTTCCTCATTTGGTCATAAATTTGTAGGCTAGTAACAACATATTGTAAGAGAAGATCAATTATTAAATTTTGTAAGACATATTGGTACAGATAAATCCTGTCAGAATGTTCCTGGAGATGTTTTCTTTGAGAGGTTCTCCACTTAGGGAGAGAACAGTATTTCTGGGGATCAAAGCCCAAGTTGTCTCTAGCAATGATTTCCATCCTGTCCCATCAGAGTATCCACAGAGTCCTAGTTTCCTGGGAATTTGACTGAAATTTGTTGATGTATTTCAGGAAGCTGAACAAACCCCATTTAGAGACATACACAGCCCTCCTTCACAGGTCTGCTCCCCTCACCCTCCTGTACCGTTGGTTTGTGTGCAGCTTCCCCTGCAGTCTCCCTCACTGTGTCTCTCAGAGCACAGTAGTACAGGGCAGAGTCCCACAGCTGCACCGAGGACTTCTGCAGGTGGAAGGAGCTGTTGCTCTTATGGAGAGTGGCGTGGAACCCTTGGCGCTCTGTCCTCTTGTTGTCTGTCATGCTCCACAGAAGTCGCTGAAGGGCTTTGTTGGGATACTGCACGAACCATAGAGGGAAAGAATTTGAGTAAGTAGTCTGATAGGTGCAGTTCAGCATTACAGGTGACCCCTCTGTGACAGTAACCAGGCCTTCTGTCTGGGACACTGAGTCTCCATTGCTCCTCCCTGAAAATAAATAACAAATAAATAAGGAAAAACTGCTTTTTGTTCAAAGAAGTAGGTAAAACCTTTCATAGTTGTAAGAAAATGACATCATCAGTGCTTATGGTAAATGTGACTTACTGAGCATTAACAGGAGCACCAGGACAGAGCAGGTGTCAGGAAGCATGTTCATAGAAGTCAATGACACTTGCTTCATAAGTTCACCAAACTCACAGGCAAGTCTCCTCAGGACCTTACTGAAACTCAGAAACAAGGACTTCCTTCTGCACAGTGACAGTCTGTGATGCAAAACCACCACGTGGATGAAGCATTAACCCCACCTGAAGAGGCATCGCCATCTGCTGATTTCTGTTCAAACCACACCACAGATGTCTGCACAACACACGGTGAATGAACTTGAAACCTCACCCAAAGGAGGCAGGTCTCGAGTCCCCAGTGGGTGCCGGAAATAATCAGTGTTACTGAACTATGCGTATCCTTTGATATTTAGTGTGATGAATATACATAAAATAATGTACATACAAACACACATTTCTGATAAAATTTGTCTACTTAATTTTGATCATGCACACCTGCTCCCTTCAATCCTGCCAGACCCATCCACTCTTCACTACAAACCCAGTTTTGTCCACTCATTTAAAAAATAAAACACATCAAAGTTTGCATTACGGGATGTGCAACCCATATACTCTTGGAAGTGTGGTCTTCACTGGAGGGCAGTCCAGTGAAGCACTAGGAGATTTACCTTTAGAGAAACCCGAGTCTCTCCCCCAGCAGCTACCAACTTCACAAAGCTTCTTAGCTAAAGGTAGGAATGAGCACCTTTACTTCTTGATCAAGTTTTGTCTGACCTGGTCATTTGCAAAATGTATGTGTGCTGTCAACCTCTGTGAGTTCATGTGTGCAGCTGCCTTGCTGTGTCCAGAAAACACCGTCTCCTTGTAGTCATCCCCCACCTTTGGCTCTGATATTTTTTCCATCCCCTCTTCCTCAGTGACCTCTGACCTTGGGAGGAGGTTGTGTGATGGAGATCTGCCATGTGGGGCTGAGTGTGCTACAGCATCTTCTCTGAAAAACAGTGAGTTCTTATTATCTGTGACAGTAGTTAAGTCTACAACCAGGGAAAGGGAATGACAAAACTGTGTTTCAAATTTTAAAATACTTTTTGAAAACAATGGAGAAAATTGTCCAAAAGTTTTTCAGTTACTCGAAGCTAACTTTCTTATTTTGTGTTTTTAATGTCGACATTATAGTTGGTACTTGCTCACTAACATCTGGCATATTTTCCCTTGGAAACCTGTGACACAGGATGTGAACGGGGCTCCAGGCTCTATGACAGGTTAGAGGACAGACTGCAGGTGCCTGGGGAGCAGTGTGTATCTGTGGCACAGAAATACATGGCAGAGTCTTCAGGCTGGGCATCTGTGATGTGCAGGGAGAAGTGTTTGGCTTTCTTATCCAGAAAAACAATCAGTCTTTCATCATGCTTTCTTCCCACATTTGAATGAATGTCAACAATGAGCTTAGGATGCGCTCCAGGTCCTTGCTTATACCAAAGGAAGCTGTACGAGGTTCTGTCTACATATGTGCAGTTGATGACAGCGCTGGCTCCATCTTGGACTCTCAGGGTAGAAGGATGCTGTTCCACCTGCTCTCCTTGGCTCAGCCCTGTGCAGAAAGACAGAAATAATGGAGAAAGTTGGTCAGGTCATCACTGTACAGAATTATCTCTTATTTTTTTAAATAGTATCAGAGAAAATTTGACTAAAATAGAGTTCCTCCTGGGTGTGTCAGAAATGCCCACAGATTATTCTTTGGCTCTAAAGTCTTAACTCACCATGCCGCTGCAGCCACAGAAACATGAATAAAGAAGGAACATTTGTCTTCATTATTATTTTCTTCATTAGTCCAAATAAATTAAGGCCCAGTATAAATTGTGATGACTTGCTGGTCGGCTACTGCAATCAGGAAGTTGTTCTTTCTAAAGAACAATTCTACCTCTCCAGTCATCCACTCAGCCACTGAGAAAAAGGTTGTGCTTCTGCCCTAAGCCTCCACAATCAGTATACAAGGAAGTAATTCCTCTGCATACCCCACAGCAGCTGAGGTCTACTACCACCTGGTGGTTGCATCCTTAACCAGTGAGGCCTCTGCTTAAGTCCTCTCTGACCTGTGAGGGACTCAGACACATAACACACGAATATGTCATATCAAGTGTGTTCTAGTGTTGAGAGATCAAGAATAGTATTTGCACACACTAGTGAGCCTATTTCCTATCTTTAAATCTAACAAAGCTAATGTATAATGGTACCAGAGGAGAAAGATAAACACCAACTCAGCTATAAGTCCTTTGATCTACAATAGTGATCTCCATACATGTTACAGCGGTATGATACAGACACAATTGATATTGGTGTGACCTACCACATTCTGAATGAACCTAGGGCACAATTCCAAGAAATGGAATTCATGCCCAATACTGCCACTGAATGGCCAAAAATATCATTGTCCAACTAAGCATATGCAGAAATATAATGACTTCTAATGACTTAAGTAGTTATTCTCTTTCTTTCTAGTTCAGAGGGTAGATAGGTAGATAGGCAGATATCATTTATAAATTATATATGATATAAAGAAAATTAGAGCAATTTCCAGTTTTTTGAATTTGGGAAAATTTTAAACTAAAACTAACAAAAATGAAAGCAGTGGAGATGTTTTCTCTTGAATGTCCATTCTCATAATTCCTGGTGAAGTCTATTTTGCTTGCATCTGTTCAGAGAGTTATTTTAAAATGAATTTATAAACACATAAAGCCCAGTGAACAGGCTCTAGATATTGTGGCTTTATATGTAATGATTGCTATCTAAAGATCTGGGATCCCGGAAACTTTACAGTCACCCCTACTCCTTGCTTTGTAAGTGGATTGCCTTATGTCTCATCTGGGATCGTCAACCTCTAGGCACCTTAAGACAAAGTTATTTTGCTCCAAAGCTACAAAGAAACTCTGTCTTGAAAAACAAACAAAAAATAATTTCTAGGAGTCCTGCAGTGCCCCCTACTGGATGCACACCCCTAACAAAAGTGACTTGAGTCCATCTCCACAACTCTCACTAAACCCACCCTTTTCACTAGATCTCTTTCTGATGAAGGAAATGCAGATGGTAGAAAAACATGACTGTCTAGATGGAATTCTAAGAAGAAATAAAAATGGCTAAAAAATCTCAAAATTGTTTATCATCATTAGCAATTAGGGAAATATAAATTAAAACAACTTTTAGATGTTATTTCACCCCAGTAAAACAAATGCTGGGGAAGTGTTTTGGGGATTAGGAATCCACATTTACTCTCAGGAAAGTGCATATTCGTGCAGCTACTCAGGAAATAGGTGTGGAGAATCTTCTGAACACTAAGATAAGTCTTCCACATGACCCAGCTAGGCTACTTTTTGGTCTATGTCCAAAGAATGATACATCCTACACTACAGATAATTGTTTAATGATGTTCTATTGATGCTCTATCTACAGTAACTAGGAAATGGAAACAACCTAAATTTCCTTCAACTGATGAATGGATAATAAACATGTGGCTCCTATACACTATGGAATATTTTTTAATGTAATGAAAAACCGCACCATAAACTTTTCAGGTAGATCAATGGAACTAGAAAAAATATTTTAAATGAGTTGACCAAGATGCAGAAAGAAAAATGCCTCATATTTTGCCACTGAACTCTTAACTCCAATGGAAATTATAGAGATAAAATTTTCAAATCTTCAAATGCAAAAATATAACCTGGAGTAACCACAGAAGCCAGAAAGATGCAAAAGGGAACGTGTGGTTGTGGGAAGCAAGGTAAACATAATTTAATGGGAGAAATAGGAAAAATTAGGGGAAAGGAGGTCAACATTGAAGGAGAGAGATGGAAGAGGATGGAATTACAGTAACCATGTTTTTAAAAGTTCTAAGGGGCTGGAGAGATTTCTCAGCAGTTAAGAGCACTGGCTGTTCTTCCAGAGGTTCTGAGTTCAATTCCCAGCAACCACATGGTGGCTCACAACTATCTGTAATGACATCTGGTGCCCTCTTCTGGCCTGCAGGTATACATGCAGGCAGAACACTATATACACAATAAATGAATAAAAAAGTTTTAAAAAAGGAATCAAATCACATTAATACCCACTTATCTAAAATTACACAAAAGTACATAAGTATAGGTATATGTGTTTGCTTATGCATACATAGTTTAAATTAAATGTTTCCACCTGTGCTGAAAATGCTTCTCTCCCAAGAGCCATAGATATCTTAAAAAATAAAAATACAAAACTCAACCCAGTCTTGGGAATCTCTCATTCAAGTTGTAGGTCAGGAAAATTCAAGAGATTCCTAAAATATTACAGACTATTACTCTTGACCTTGTTTGCATCCCAGCAATGCACTGAGTCTTTATTGCTGATGACATCATTTAAAATATAGTGTCAGAAGAACCCAGCTTGATCTGCTTGAAGACCTGCTCCCTGACTACAAACTTTCATGGTACCAGAGGGTAACATGCAAGTTTCCAAGAAAGAGAAGCAATGAATTATCCTCCCCAGCGGTTATGCATTACAACTACAATGACCAATATGGTTTGAAAACCTAAGGATACAATAGTGGGACTCATACCTTGGCGGCAATGAATAGCTCTCTAATTGAACATAAGAAACAAATCAACAAGAGGAAAATAATGCCTGAAACTGTAAAAGGTAACTGCTTAGGGCTAGTGAGGATAGGTATCTTGGAGGAGAACCTATAGCCACCACCTTATTAAACCATCATAATCCCTAACTACATTCTAAATATCTGTTATTGTACCCACACATAAGTGTAGTCCTCAATCAAACAATAACTGCAACTAATAAAATGCAGAGAACAAGTGATCACATGGTGTTCTGCCTCAGATGATCTATTATAAGATCTATTACAAGAGAATCACTTACATAAGACTAAGTCAGCCAAGTTCTCACACAAATAGGAAGGTGTTCTAGGTGGGTCCTACTCCATGCAGAGGACTATGACCAGTTGATAGCTGCTGGAGGAGGACAAATCACTCTTCTTAAAGGTGTAGATGTTTGTAGTCTTCCCATGCTTCAAAAGATGGCCCACACTCATACACATACTGACAATACTTATTGGACTTTATATCTTATATCTTAGTTTTCCTTCCATTGCTATTGTTAATACCTTGACAAAATGCAATTTGGAGATGAAAACCTTCATTTTTGCATGTTATCACTTATGGAAGTCAGTGCAGAAACTTGAAACCAGAACTGTTTGCTATTCTATACTCTATCACCTCTAGCAAAGGAATGTACTTTACAGCTAATGAGATACAAAAAGGATAATGGAAATGTGACTTACTATCTGACTTGTAGGTGAACTAATACTAATCTAGATTTTTTAAATACAATTTATGATCACCTGCCTAGGATGTTCTGGAACATAGTGGGCTTGACCTTCCTACACATATTAACAATCAAGACAACCCTCACAGACAAATCTATGTACCTTGTTCTTCCCCATGTGTTAGGAAACCACAACTGGACAAAATACAAAGAGTAAGTGACTCTATGGTGCAAAATCCAACTGACATGTCTGCAATGTAACCCCTACATCTAAGACTCAAAAGAATCCCAGAAGAGGTGGCAGAAAGATCATAAGTGCCAGAGGACTAGAATTCCTGCTACTAGATAGGTTCCTCTATAAATTACAAGGAAATGCACCCATAAATTTAAAAAATATGGTGGCCTGAGCAAAGTTAAGGTCATGCCTAACTGCCTTCATTAGGTTTCAGTATTTTGCTGTCTAGGATTGAGGCTCTGTGCACTTTACTACCTCCAGTTTAGCAAATCTATTGTTGTTGTTTTGTTCATCTCAGGCTTAGACAGTCATGGTGGTGAGAGGGTAGAAAACATTCTACAACCTGCACAGGATGCACCTTCAAGAATGCATGTTGACTGCTCTCATCTTGAAATTTGAAAAAGCATTTAGTATCTTCCTCATATGTAGTTTCATAAATAAAGTACAAATATTAAAATCAGTTTGGCTTTATATATGTACAAGGCATTGAATGAATGTACTGAATAAATGAAGCAACATCGGCTAAAGCAGAGTTTGTGTGGTGTAAATAACAGGAATTAAAAGAGCATGAGGAATGTACAGCACAGAGAGGGTATTGTTGCATATGTGACATCGTCAAAGACACAATCACAGCCCAACAGCAGGCAATGGTCCATGCTCCACAAAGTCTCCAGAAAGGACCGAGGGTGTAGTTCAGTCAGTAGAGTGAACCTCCAAGACTGTAGTTTGACTGCCAGCATGTAAAAACTGGACGTGGCACACATGCCTGTAATCCCAGCACTTGAAGGTAGAGGCAGAAAATCAGAAATGGAAAGGCATTTTGTCTATGTAACAAGGTTGACATCAGCCTTGATACCTAAAACTGTGTTAAAACAAGAGGAGGGGGAGGGAGAAAGGGAGGAAGAAAGAAAAGAAAGAAATAAAGAAAGAGAAAGGAAAAGAAAGAAAGAAAGAAAGAAAGAAAGAAAGAAAGAAAGAGACTTACTTAAGCATCCTAGGGATTTTACGTTCCTATTTTTTTACATTTCGGTGTCTTCTCTTTTTCCTTTACTCTCTTCAGCAGACAATTATCCCATATATGCCCTTCAGCCTCAAATCACAAATACCACTGAACCATCCATACATTATGTTTTCTCCCGTATATGCATAGACACCCCTGAAAAGTTTTAACCCTTTCACTGCAATGAAGCACATGTGTCTGTTCTTTTGTATATATAAATTGCAACACCACACAGCACTATGATCCCTGAAGAGTCATTCTGAGGACACAGATGGCTACTCAGTGAGAACAGAGCAGTGGCAAGGACAGCAGTGAGATTCTGGACAACAATGCTCACAATTACTTGTGGGGATTCCTGATACTACCAGGAAGCAAACGAGTGGTTTGAAATAAATAGGCTGCTTATTTCTGAAGTTTTCATTTGATATTAAAATATCAAATGTTTGAAAACAGAAAGAGTTTAACAAGATGAGGAAGAAGTTCTATGTATTTGTTAAGTGCCTAACTGCCTACTGTATGGACAGTGCTCAGGTGTCTTTCATGACACACACTGTTCTAATCTTCATTCTGGAAATCAGAATGAAAGAACAGAAAACTGAAGCCTACAGGGGACACCTGTGTGTCTAGACAAGACAATGAAGGAAATGGTGTGGGCACTGCTTCCTGATGCTGATGGAGGAAAAGATTGAACTGGCTTCAAGCCATGAGTAAAAGTGGACAGAACACCTAACATAATTCTTTCTAGGCACAGGTTATATCAATGTGACTGGAGATTGAACCTAGTGTGGCTGAAAACCTTAGAAATGTAATGAAGCTTAACCATGTAGTAGATGATGGTTTGGTTATTTTAAACAACAACTTCCAGCTTATCCAGGAGTAGGTGGAGGATCCACAAACTTCATCTGCTCCGCAGCAGCACTGCCCCTCTGTGGACAAATAAGGTCTTCACACTCAACAGTGTCCTGAGGTTAGAAGTTCAAGTTTCTAAGCAATGCAAATTATTCACATCTATTTCAATGCAAATTATATCTATACCAATGCAAATTATTCATATCTATATAACATCCTCCTTTAAATGTAAATAGACATTTATAGAAAATGTTTGGGAACATGGGCATAGTTCTGTCCAAACTTCTTCCTGATGTTTGGGGGCACTGTTAATCAGGTTTTTCATGGAATATCATGCGTGCTAGGTTCATCTCAGTCAGCGGTTGGGCAAAATAACTTTTTGAGGGTCTTCATGGTGACCTTTCAGGGGATCATGTTCCATCAAACCATATTTGTCTAGAAGCAATTCACAGGTTCTCATCTTCTAGGAAAACAAAAAAGAACTTCTTTTCCAAAGCAACATATCCTTAGACCCAAATTTGGAAGTCATGATACCTTTACACAATATACATGCTGGTTTATCTTAACAGTCCATACAATGAAATGAAATGTCTCTCTATACTTAGCTCCTTCACAGTCAAAAAATTCAAAGAAAAACACAGTCATATACATAATCCAGACTCTCTATGTACATTCCACCTTTACGTGACTTATTTTTCTTTACTCCTTTTTATCTATGACTGTCTTTACTTTGTCTCTTTAAAGACTTTTTTTGAAAAAAAATGATTTACTTTTTTTCCAACTCTCTCCACTATATACATTTAGCCAACACTGTGACCCATTTAGAGTTCTTTTATATCTGAACCTGTCATTATTGCATTATCTGTAATTCTTTACTGTCTTGAAGAGCTTTTAAAATGGTAATCAGCTTGGTTGCAGCTGCTCTAGATGCTGACTCCAACTCTCTCCACTTTCAAAATGGTGGACATACCATTACTGGTCAGGTCTGGTAGGATCTGTGCTCAGCACTTTAACACAGGGTTACCTGGAAGCCTGCCTTTGCCTTACAATACCTTCTCTCTTTATCCTTTGTGAGTTCAGCAGACTGTGATGTAAATGATCACATTGATTTTGCCCTCCCATCAACTTCTCTTTTAGTTCTAAGGGGAATATTTATGCTTCAAGAGGGAGTATATATTGAGAATTGAAGACAAAACCAAAGTCCTGAATCTTTGAGGCCAGGGGACTACCTGAGGTTACAACTCTACCATTGCAGGAAAGGGATATTAAATCAGGCAGTTTTCTGTTGTAGCTTCTTGATACCTTTATGACTGGCTGGGCCACACCCACCCAGCTGAAGGTTTGTGTACTGGCTGCAGGTGTGTGGGGAGCACTGTGGATCCACAGCACAGAAATAAGTGCCTGAGTCTGTGCTCTGAGAGGAGGAAATGGACAAAGAACTGCGGCGTTCCTGAGTGACTGTTGTGGACTTCAGTCTTCCTCTCTGCTTTGTTCCAGAAGGATTGGAGAACAGGGTGATGAGGTGTCCCCCAGGACTTTGATAAAACCACTGCATTTGGTTTGTAAAGATGGAAAAGTTGCACTGCAGCTCTGTGCTCTCTCCCTCCTGCAGAACCAAGGACACAGGACTCTGCTTCACTTGTTGCCCCTTCACCCCTGATTAGAAACAGAGAAAGAAACACAGGTGGAGGTCACTAAGCATCCACAGAACCCTGAACACACCCCTGTGTCCTCTGAGAAGAAGGAAACTCCGAAGAACCTCTGAGTTGCCTCCCCACCCTCCATGTGCTGAGCAGAAGCCTCTCTGTCCCCTGAATGTAGACAGCTACACTCACAGCAAACTTGGGTGCACAGCAGCCCCAGAAGAGAGCACAGCAGCCTCTTCATGGTGCTTGTCTGACTGCTGGAGACAGAAGCAAGTAACCAACCCCTGGGCTGTGATGTCAGGATGGCTGTTGAAGTGTCCCTCCTCCTGGAACCAGTCAGCTCCACCCAGGGACCTGCCAGGCCAGACACTGCTTCGTTCCTTCCTGGCCTTCTGAGTCTGAAGCTCCTCCCAAACCAGACCTGGCTGAGAGTCTGGCTGGAGCACAGGGTGATGTGGTTTTCTCTCTGTATGCTCCAAATGTCTTTTATTATCATTGGTTTTTAAAGAAACTGTTTCTGTCAGTGGCTTAGTATACTAATGTCGGGTGAGAAATCAGAACAGAGATAGAGAAAGTAGGTGGAGTCAGAGAGATGTCATGAGACGTCATGTAGCTGCCAAAGGAGGGAGATGCCAGCTGCTAATGAGAACATTACAGGTAGGCCACAGCTTCATGATGATACACAGATTAATAGAAATAGATTAAGATGTAAGAGTTAGTTAAAATTATGCCTAAGCTATTGACCAAACAGTGTTGTAATTAATATAGTTTCTTTCTGTGTCATAATTAAGGTCTGGGCAGCTGGGAAACAAACAAGCAGTCTCCATCTACACCAGTGTGTGGAGCATTGAGATAACTCTGATGTTGTATGCAGTTTGGGATCCTGGAGGCAGGAGAGGACCAGCCCCTCCTAAGGAGAACAAGCCTCAGCTGTAAGAGGACCTGGTACACTCAAGCAACAGTTAAAGGTTTAACTCAGGAAACAGATGCATGTTCTGACTAAAGACCCTTTTATTAGTCTGAGAGATGGCTCAGCAGATAAAGGTCTTTGTCTTTCCAGGAGACCTTAGTTCCCTCCACAGCATCTATTTCAGGTGGCTCACAACTGCCTCTAACTCCAACTCCTGGGGGAACTAATTCCCTCTTCTGTCCTCCCTAGAACATGTATAAATGTACCACACCATAGACCCACTATCATACACCTTAAAACTATCATGAAGTGAAATGACTGCAGTAGGCAAGGGAAAACAAGCAAACATAAAATAAAACAAAAAGCCAGGAACATAACAACAGTATAATGTAATGGTTTCATAGTTTTGGGATGCATTTTAAAAATTGGAACACTCCTGCAGAGTCACGGTTTGTTCTGAATGTCATTTAAAAATGTGACCACACAGGAAGGAAGTGGGCTGGGGAAGCTAATGCAGGAGTGCTGCATCCTCGGTGACAGGGCAGCAGCTGCTGTGCTGTTGCACATGGTGAGTGCAGGGGGACACTGCACGTGAGTTCATAAAAAATAGAGGAATGCATTTCAAAATTTTCACCATAACAATGACTGCCTGAGAAATGAATGAGACTAGTTATGAAAAATAAGCAATTGCCTCAACAACAACTCACAGCAATAGCCTTGTTTGGTTTTTTTTTTTTTTTTTTTTTTTTTTTTGTACCACCAGCTCCCAATAATGACACAGACATTTCTTATGAAGTATGAAATCTTGTCCTTATCTTTGGCTTAGTCCCACTAGCACTTAAAACTTAAACTAACCCATTTATGTTTATCTATGTTCTGCCCTATGTCTCACTACCTCTCCTCCTTATTGTCCGACTTCCTCTGCTTCCCATTGGCTAATCCCCTGCTCCAGATTCTTCTCCGAGTTCCTATCTGTGCCTGGAAGTCTTGCCTATCCTCTCCTAAGCTATTGCCCTTCCAGCTCTTTATTAAAGCAATCAGAAGGTGCCTTAGAAGCACCTTAAAGCAAGGAAGGAAAACTTCTCTTCACACAATACAGTCTAATATCCTGCAAAACAGCTTCTCAGCGCACCATTGACTCTAACAGTATTAGACCAGTTAGTGACTTCCGATGCTGTAGGATAATTTTCTAGAAGTTAGACTCACGTGAAAAAAAAATGTTGTGAAGTATATTTTATTGCCTAATTTAGTCAAAATTCTACTGAAGGAGAGAACACAGATCTTTTCTTCCAAAATGAAAAACAAATAAATGGCAACCAAGATCTATACTCTATGCATGAAGCATTTCTCAAGATTCCACTTCCTCTGTACTGTTGATTTACAGGACATAGCAACTCCTTGAAAATGCCTGAGGCAGTGACCCTGGTCTCTTATTCTGCAAGTGTCAGGTGGTTTGTATTCAGCTCTGCACTTCTGACTCAGGGCAGAAGAACCTCCAGCTACCTCAGTTCCATTGTCAGGGATCCCCAAGTGGACAGAGTTTTCGTTCTTCCTCCACTCAGTCTGAAGATCCTCCATGCCCGAGACAAGCTGGTTTTCTGGTATGAATTTAGAAGGTTCTGGGGACCGAGGTGAGGGTGTTGCACGTGAAGGAAAGAAGTCTGAAAGACAGCAGATGAGTAGCAGCCCCCCCCCCCCCAGGTACAGAGAAGAAGCTACAGATGCACAGATGCAGGCATCAGTCTGGAATACCAACTGGGCTCTGCATCCTTCTGCAGGATCAATGCTGTGTGGGAAGCTCAGGTGAAAGGAGAGGCCATGTTTAGAGGGAAACAGCAGTATTAATTCTGTTGATGATGGCCTAAGCAGAGTCAAAGTGGGCAGTAGTGCTACTCTGAGCCTCAGGATCCACAGCAAGGTCACCAAGGTGAGCAGGAAGCAGTTCACACCTTCCTGGAGAATCCCAGGAAGCAAATACAGCTTGAGGAGTAAGAGAGGTAGACAGAGGTTGCTCTGAGCTTAAGAAGGTTTAGATACCTTCATCCTGAGGACACTGGAGAGACAATGAAAAGAGATACAATCTTTACCTTGGTCTGTCTCTGGCGTCTGCATAAAGTATGTTCTACTGCAGTACTGGAAGAGGTTTATATTTATCATTTCATACATGACCATAATATATTCAGATAATATCTATCACCACTCTACTTCTCCTTCAACCTTTCCCACAACCTTCTATATCCCCTTCCAGATTATTAGGACAAGTGAAAGAGCTTAAGAGAAGGAGGTAGGGTAGTAGAACACAGGAGGTGTAACATCAAAGGAGCATCAAAGGGAAGAGAGGTGTGGCAGGGTATGGGGAGGGGAGAAGGAAGTTTTCTGTAGGTTTATTCTAATCTATGAAAGCTCCATGTACTTTTTAGAAAGGAGTGCCCTCTAGAGGACAATTGAGAAACAACAAGTTCACAGCTGCAGTGGACTCCCCCTATCTTTACTGACTTCCCAGTGTGAATTTCATTTTTCCTCATGCACAGAAGATGCTTAATGCTTTCTAAGTACAAAGCTTGTGAGTTTTTTTTAAATAAAGAATATAGCTATGACATGAAATGGGAGAGTAAGATATTTTAGAGTGAGGAAACTGCAGCATCTTTACATATTTCAGAACCAGTACCAGGGACATAGGAATCATAACTCTGCAGTTTCCAGAGTTCTGCACAATGTCATCAAAATACCGGAGAAAAAGATGTGATTGATGTTGCTAGAAATATTGCAGATGTGTTAGCATATGAAGAGTAAATTAGAGATCACAAATTTGAATAAACATTGTAAATGTACATTAACATAATAACCAGCAAGCCTGGTACAGACAATCTTCACTTTGAGGAACTCAGAGTCAAATTCAACATACCTCAAACTGATGAGAGATCTAGTTTCCTGTACAGTCCCTTTGCCATTCTTATAAAGTAATACTTGATTCAGAAGTGTCTAGGTCCTGCCCACAGGAGGAGACTATGTCATGCATGGGCACCTTGGTAAAAGAGAGTTATGAACATCACATTTCAATTCTGCTACCAAAATTCTCTCTCTCGCAAGGTATTTTGAGTGTTAACTAGTCTCTCTCTCTCTCTCTCTCTCTCTCTCTCTCTCTCTCTCTCTTTCTCTCTCTCCTCCCTCCCTCTCTTTTTCCTCCCTACCTCCCTCTTTTTTTCACTCGCTTCCTCCTTCCCTCTCTCTTTCCCTCTTGCATGTGTGCATGAGTCTGTGTGTTATCAACCAAAATGAAGTCATTGAGAACCTTAACAGGTAGCTTCAATGAGGAAATTTTGTGTTAAAGGAAGAACACAAAGGGTGGAATCCTCTTTGGACAAATCAGAGTGCACAGTGTGGCGGCAGTGAGCAGTGAGAGCAGGAAAGAGCACTGGCAGCAGAGAGGAGAGACACCAATTCCAGTACTAGAAAATGCCTGGAACTAAACTAAACAAACACGACTTTGAGCTAAGGAACCAAGAAATAAATAGACATAATGTAAACTGCTATTAACTAAAGGCTGTAGAATCTTTATGGTTACACATATGTGTACAATGAGAAGACAGTGAAGCACAAGAGTAAGTCCAACATAGTCATTCATCCTAGCCAGATTCTAAATATGATTATGCTTTCATTATCATCACCTAGAAGATGAAAATTATAGCTGAGGGGTATCTGAGGAAGAACAGTCCTCAAAATATTTTAATTTTTGAACATAATTTAAAACGGAAGACCTTGTGATCACACCACTGTGCTCTCCTGAGACCTTGAATCTGTTTGGGTGAGGGACTCTGGAGCATGTATTCTTTAACCCCACATTAAATATTCTTCCAATCTGGATAATTGATCACCTATATCTTCTAAGAAGAATATCTTAATATACTAATTTATCACATTAATACTCATATTATGCTGTTTTTCTTCATATTATGATTTTTCCATACATAAATCCAGCTTTGCAGAAATTACCTGAATTTACTAAATAGTAGTCTCAGTATTAGGCACGGGAGTTATTGTTCGAAGTCCCTAAGACAATACATCCTACTGTTGCATGACATAGAGAAATCAATCTTGAACTGTCTGGGAAAAGGTCTTCCCTACTTGTTAACTTTCATAGACCTAGAAGGTCCTGTGCAGGCTGATGGAGAATAAAGGATAGGAATAGTATTAGCCAGAGCAGGACCCAGCATGCTACAGTAATGAACTTCCAGGTACTATGTGTTCAGTGGTGCAACCGTGTCCTGACTACTACAGAATAATACTGCTTTCTGATTACATTTGAAGCCTGCTCAACAGGAGGGAATTCATGCCTAGTACCACAACATGTACAACAATTCCATGGTTCAGGAGGTAATAGTCCCTAAGCATGAATTACTGTTGTTATTTTGATAAATATTGATGTTAATGCAAAAATTCCTCTAACAACCTGAAAGGTAACATGACAACACCAGAATCCAGGGATCACACAAAAAGAAAACTTGAACACCCTATTCCAGAAGAAGTAGACGAAACTGACTTTAAACATAACATTATGAAAATAATAGAGGACCTTAAACAGGATGTGAAAAACTGCTTTAAAGAAATGGAGAAGGCAAACAAAAAGGTAGAAGAAATGAATAAATCTCTCAAAGATACCTAAGAAAAAGCAATCAAACAAGTAATGGAAACAGTTCAAGACTTGAAAAATGAAATGGAGGTAATGAAAAAAACACAAACCAAGGGAAGGCTGGATATGGAAAATCTGGGGAAACAAACAGGAACTACAGAGACAAGTATAACAAACAGAATACAAGAGATAGAAGAAAGAATCTCAGACACTGAAGATAATATAGAAGAAATAAACTCATTGATTAAAGAAAATAAAAAGTCCAACAAATTCTTAACACAAAATATCCAGGAATTCTGAGACACCATGAAAAGACCAAACCTAAATAAAATGGGGGTAGAAGAAGGAGAAGAATTACAGCTCAAAGGCCCAGAAAATATAGTCAACACAATTATAGAAGGAAACTTTCCCAACCTAAAGAAGGATATTCCTATGAAGGTACAAGAAGCATACAGATCACCAAATAGACTGGATAAAAAAAATCCCCTTGCCATATAATAATCAAAACACTAAACATACAGAATAAAGAAAGAATATTAAGAGTTGCAAGGGAAAAAGGTCAAGCAACATATAAAGGGAAACCTATGAGAATTACACCTGACTTCTCAATGAAAACTATGAAAGCCAGAAGGTCTTAGATGTGCTGCAGACACTAAGAGACCATGGATGCAAGCCCAGACTACTATACCCAGCAAAGCTTGCAGTCATCATCAATGGAGAAAACAATATAATCCAGGACAAAAACAGATTTAAATAATACATAGCCACAAACCCAGCCTTACAGAAAATACTAGAAGGAAAACCACAAACCAAGGAAGCCAACAACACCCATAATAAAATAGGAATCTGACAACCCTCCACCAGCACAACTCAAAGAATGGAAACACACAAACTGTACCACTAAAAAATAACCGGAGATAACAAGCACTGGTCATTAATATCCCTTAATATCAATGGACTCAATTCACCTATACAAAGGCACAGGTTAAGAGAATGGATGTGAAAACAGGGTCCAACATTCTGCTGTTTACAAGAAACACACCTCAACATCAAAGACAGACACTAAAGGGTTGAGAAAAGGTTTTCCAACCAAATGAACCAAAGAAACAAGTCAGTGTGGCTGTATTACTGTCTAACAAAATTGATTTCAAACTAAAATCAATCAGAAGAGATGGAGAAGGACACTTTATACTCATAACAGGAACAATTCAACAGGAGGAAGTCTCAATTCTGAATATCTATGCCTTTAATATAAATGCACCCACATATGTAAAAGAAGCATTACTAGAACTCAAAACAAAGCATATATGAAACCCCACACTCTAATAGAAGGAGATTTCAACACTCCTCTCTCACCAATGGACAGGTCAACCAGAAAGAAACTTAACAGAGAAATAAGAGAACTATCAGATGTAATGAACCAAATGGGCTTAACAGACATCTATAGAACATTCTACCCAAACAGAAAAGAATATACCTTCTTTTCAGCATCTCATGGAACCTTCTCAAAAATTGATCACATAATTGGTAACAAAGCAAACATCCACAGATACAAAAAAATTGTAGCGACCACCTGTGTACTATCATATCACCGTGGAATAAAGTTAGAATTCAACAATTCTACCCCCAGAAAACCTACAAACTCATGGAAACTGAACACTCAACTAATGAACCACCCCTGGGTCAAGGGAGAAATTAAGAAAGAAATTAAAGTCTTCTTTGAATTCAATGAAAATAAAGACACATCATACCCAAACATATGGGACACTGTGAACGCAATAGTAGTAGGGAAGTTTATAGCACTAGTGCCCACATTAAAAAAAAAAAAAAAAACAGGAAAGCTCACATTAGAGAACCTGAAAGCACACCTGAAAGCTCTAGAAAAAAAAAAGAAGCAGACTCACCCAGGAGGATTAGAAGACTGGAAATAATCAAACTGAGGGCTGAGATCAACAAAATAGAAACATAGAAAACAATCCAAAGAATCAATGAAACAACAAGCTAGATATTGGACAAAATCAACAAGATTGACAAACCTCTATCAAAACTAAGCAAATGGCACTGAGAGAACACACAAATCAACAAGATCAGAAATGAAAAGGAGGAAATAACCACAGACACAGAGGAAATTTGGAGAATCATTAGATTTTACTACAAAAGTCTGTATGCCAAAAAATTGGAAAGTGTGAAAGAAATGTACATTTTTTAGATAAGAATCACATACCAATTGAAATCAAGACCAGGTGAGCAACTTAAATAGACCTGTAAGTCACAAGGAATTAGAAGCTGTCATCAAAAACCTCCCTACCAAAAAAAGCCCAAGACTAGATGGTTTCAATGCAGAATTCTACCAGATATTCAAAAAGAGCTAATACCTATACTCCTTAATGTGTTTCACAAAATAGAAACAGAAGATGCATTGCCAAACTCCTTTTATGAAGCTATAGTTACCCTGATACCAAAACCACACAAAGACTCAATCAGGAAAGAAAATTACAGATCAAATCCAAAAAATCAGTTGCCTTTCTATACAAAAACAATGAAGAAGCAGAGAGGGAAATCAGAGAAACATCACTTTTCACAATAGCCACAAATAGCATAAAGTATCTTGGGGTAACTCTAAGTAAGGAAGTGAAAAATCTATTTGACAAGAACTTTAAGTCTTGAAGAAAGAAACTGAAGAGGATACCAGAAAATGGAAGGGTCTCTCATGTTCTTGGATTAGGAGGATCAACATAGTAAAACCGGCAATTCTACCAAAAGCAATCTATAGATTCAATGCAATTCCCATCAAAATCCCAACAAAATTCTTCACAGACCTTGAGAGAATAATTGATGGAGGAAGGTCATTGGTTAATTATAATAAAGAAACTGCTTGACCTCATAGGTTAAAACATAGGTGGGAGGAGTAAACAGAACAGAATGTTGGGAGGAAGAAGAAGTGAGGTAAGACACCTCAGACAGAGGTCATGCTCCCCTCTCCCGGGCAGATCGATGAAGCTCTGACCCAGGATGGACGTAGGCTAGAATCTTCCCGGTAAGCACACCTTGGGGTGCTACACACATTATTAGAAATGGGCTAGTCCAGGTGTGAGAGTTAGCCGAGAAGAGGCTAGATATAATGGACCAAGCAGTGTTTAAAAGAATACAGTTTCCATGTAGTTATTTCGGGTAAAGCTAGCCGGTGGCGGGAGCTGGGTGGCATAATGCAGCCCTCAGCTCCCACAACAGAATGGCGCGCAGACGTGGATGACTAAATCCACACAAAGCCTGAGAAGGCTTGGAAAAGAATAGAGTAAAGCATGTTTTCTTGGTAGCAGCAATTTCTTGGGTCTGCTCTGCTTGCTAGAGGCAAGCAAGTGCTCTCATCTAAGAGAGGCTTCCTGACTCAGCTTTAGCTGCAAAACCCTGCAGCTCTTAAGAGGTTCTGCCACGAAACACTTAAATGGTGTTGATAAAAGCCGACTAAATGCTTGTTTGTTTTCAGCTGTAGCAGGAAAAACGTTGTGCTGTTTGAAAATGCCAGCATTCTGAGCTGTCCTGCCACTGAAAACTCTGGCTCTTTGAGGCAGAAAGGCTGGCTACAGAGAGAGGACTTGAATGTTGTCTGTTGTAGCTTGCTTGCTGGCAGGGACCTTGAAATGCCATAGAGTTGTGGTGATAAAAATAGCGACAGCCTATATCTCCTCCATGAGGCTAGAAAGCTAAGGAATGGGCTGCATCCAGCTGCCAAAGCAACAGCTTTAGTTCCACCAATATTGCTTGGTAAATTAAAGACTCATGTGGTCAAAAAAGAGACATATACAGTAAAAGAAAGATTCAAAGTCAAAGAAAATGTTTAAATGATTTACAGTGTGTTAAAAATATATGCAAGCTAAAAGTTAAAGTTCTTAAAAGTAAAAAGTGGAAAAAGGGAGTAGTTGGGTGTGGTAGTACACACCTTTAATCCCAACACTTGGGAGACAGAGGGAGATTGACCTCTGTGACTTCAAGTTGTGGTAGCACAGGACTTTAATCCCAGTACCTCAAAGGCAAAGACAAACAGATCTCTGTGAGTTCAAGGTGTAGCAGCATACACCTTTAATCCCAACGCCTGGAAGGCAGAGACAGAAGGATCTCTGAGAGTTCAAGGACAGCCTGGTCCACAGAGTTATTCCAGGTCAAAGATATAAGGAGAACCTCTCTCAAAAAGCAAAAGTTAAAAGTAAAAATAAATGAAATAAAGGTTAAAATAAAGCCACACAAAGATGGAAAATACACAGAGAATCTTGATACTGTATGCTATTATGCTCTCTTTGAATTGTTTGAATGCTGAGGAAGGAGCAACAGATGCTAAAAGATATTTGTTTATAAATGCTGTTGAAATAATTGAACATAGATATTTTGAAAATGCCTCGACTTTGAAATTTGGATCTAAAGACATGATGCTTTGGAAAGGAGTTTCTTATTTTGTTTTCACAGAGGGTGAGAGTCTGTGGATTGCTTCTATCCCAACATGGTATGATGGACCACGCCCTCCTGAAGGGTTGCTGTGAACACCTTCAGAAAACTGCTTTGCTCAACTCCAACTGAGATGAAACTAGCACACAGGTTATACCATGAAAGACCTAATTAACGACGCCCCCATTCAGCAGGAAGCAGTTTGGGGAGAAATAACTGTGCCCATATTCCCAAATATTGTTTATAAATGTTCTTTTACACTTAAAGTGGGATATGATATAGATATGAATAATTTGCATTGATATGGATTTTGCTTTAGTGGTTTAAATTTAAGGTCAATTTTGTTATATGTGTATGTGTTTCTGATATTGATTAAGGTATTGTGATTGTGTAGTTCACTTAAAAATGTAATGTTTATAGGTTGTTAATGGATAATCAATAATAGTCAAGCTTGTTATCATGTTAGTTAAGATTTTCTAGATGTACATAGATATAATTTAGATAGGCATTCTTCATATTTTTCAAAGATTATAGAATATGGCATTTTAAATGTTTTAATAACTTAGGGCTTTTCATGACAATGAGACACGTCTGCTCCTGGCAGCACCAGTCTACTTCAAGAAGAAGATGGGCATCAAAAAGGCACCTTATGGAGTTTGATAGCCATTTGGGCAAGAAACTGCTCTAGCTTGGACTATTGCATAAACTGGACACAGAGAACCCGCAGAGAGAGGACTACTGAACTTGCTTAAGAATGAGATGATCTTTCAGGGTTCCTGATTTATGAAAGAGTCTGCAAGACATTCTGCAGGACACAGTAGATAGTGACTGAACTGCCTTTGAATTTTCCTACTTCATGGAAATGTCTGCTGGATACCATGGGCCTGTAGGCCAAAGATGGATGCCCCAATAGTACAGAGAAACTTTGGGTGACTGTCCAGGCAGCAAGATGTCTCTGTCATTTCCAGAGTTTGGAAGTTGCTTATTTCTTGTTTGCTTAGGTAATATTGTATCATTCTGGAGTCTTTGATGGAGTTGAAGAATAGTTAGTTATAGTTATAGTTTTTCTTAGTTATGATAAAGATAAAATAGATGTAAATATTGTAATTTTTACTCGATAACTGTTTTGTTATATGTAATTTTGCTATGTTAAAGTTAAAGCCTTTCCTTTTGGTTTAAACAGAAAAAGGGGAAATGATGGAGGAAGGTCATTGGTTAATTATAATAAAGAAACTGCTTGGCCTCATAGGTTAAAACATAGGTGGGAGGAGTAAACAGAACAGAATGCTGGGAGGAAGAGGAAGTGAGGTAAGATACCTCAGACAGAGGCCATGCTCCCCTTTTCCAGGCAGATCAATGAAGCTCCAACCCAGGATGGACGTAGGCTAGAATATTCCCGGTAAGCGCACCCTGGGGTGCTACACACATTATTAGAAATGGGCTAGTCCAGGTGTGAGAGTAAGCCGAGAAGAGGCTAGATAGTAAGAGTTAGCCAAGAAGAAGTTAAAGCTAATGGGCCAAGCAGTGATTTAATTAATACAGTTTCTGTGTGGTTATTTTGGGGCTAACCTAGCCAGGTGACAGATACGAACAAGCAGCCTCCCTCACTTCTATAAGTTAGACAGAACTCTATATAACATGAACCAAGGAGAGGAAAAATGTAAGTAACTTCTGGAGTGAAATTAAAGCAGATTTTTATAAAGAGTCTGTGTTCTTCGTTTGGTCATAAATTTATGGGGCAAGAAAAGAAGTTTTCTAGATAATTTAAATAACTAAATTTTGTAAGACATCTCAGTAGAGATAAATCCCATGTCCAAGTTTTCCTGGAGATGTTTTCTGTTAAAGGTCCTCCACTTAGGGAAAGAACAGTGTTTCAGGACATCAAGGCCTATGTTGCCTCTGGCAATGACTTCCATCCTATCCTGTCAGATCCACAAATTCCTTGTTTTCTAGGAATTTTACCTGACATCTGTTGCTGTTTTTCAGGAGCCTCGTTAAACCCCATATAGAGAAGATACACAGCCCTCCCTCACAAGGCCACTCCCCTCAGCCCTCCTGCACCCTTGGTTTGTGTGCAGCTTCCCCTGCAGTTTCTCTCACTGTGTCACCCAGAGCACAGTAGTACAGGGCAGAGTCGGACAGTTGCACTGAGGACTTCTGCAGGTGGAAGGAGCTGCTGCTCTTGTTGAGGCTCGCATAGAAACCTTGATGCTCTATCCTCTTTTTGTCTGTCAAGGTCTTCAGAAGTAACTGGGGAGCTTTCCTGGGATATTGCACATACCAGAAAAGGGAAGGACTTGTGTAAATAGTCTCATAGTTGCAGTTCAGCTTCATAGGCAACCCCTCTGTGACAGTAACCTGGCCTTCTGTCTGAGTGACTGACTCTCCATTGCTCCTTTCTGAAAATAAATGATGAGAAATTACTCTTCTATGTGAGAAAAAAGGCAAAGACTGTCATAGCTGTAAGAAAATGACATCATCATTACTTAGACTAAATATAACTTACTGAACATTAAGAGGAGCAGCAGAAATGAGCAGATGTCAAGAAGGATGTTCATAAGGAAAAACGATGCTTGGTTCTTGAGTACACCAATCTCACAGGGCAAGTCTCTTTCAGAGCCTTATTGAAGCTCCTCACTCATAAGCAAGGACCTCCTTCTGCACAGTGGCAGTCTGTCATGTGACACTACCACATGGGTGCAGACATTAACCACATCTGAAGACATAGCACCCTCTGATGATTTACCTCCAAACTGCACTAAGATGTCTACACCACACTTAGTAAATAAAATTGAAGCCTCATCCAAAGGAAGCAGAATTCAAGTCTCCAGTGGATGTCTAAAATCACCAATATTACTGAACTTTATGTATCCTGGGGTATTTAGGGTGATGAATGTACATAAAAGAATACACACACACGGAAAAAGAAAGAGGAAGGGTAGAAAAAGGGGAGAAGGAAGAGAATCATGGAGAAAAAGAAAGAGAAAATGAAGCAAAACTAGTGAATAAAAGAGTTTTTGATTAAATTTTATGTTGCATTTTCTCTCACAGAGTAGTAGGCATTTCCCCTGCTTAATATGTAAGAATCAGAAATCTCCAGGTGTTTAGAAAAAAAGTTTCAGATGCCCTATTGTTTGTTACTGTGCATTGTTATTAAAGAATGAAAAGACTCACAGTAAAGAAGTTTCCTTGAATCTCAGAAGGAACTCAGAGTTTTAGAATATTTTAACAGTGTTAAACTATAGTGATATTTTGATGTGGGAGTCCCCTCTGTGTGCTGTCATTACCATTAATGAATAAAGAAACTGCCTTGGCCTGTTGATAGGGCAGAACTTAGATAAGACAGAACTGAATGCTGGGAGAAAGAAGGGTGGAGCCAGAGAGACACCATGAAGCTGCCAGAGACAGACATCTTTCCCCAGTAAGCCACTGCCATGTAGCAATATAAAGATTAATAGAAATGGGTTAAATTAAGATTTAAGAGTTAGTCAATAAGAAGTTAGAGCCAATGGGCCAAGCAGTGTTTTAATTGATACAGTTTCTGTGTGGTTATTTCAGGTGTGTGCTAGCCAGGTGGCTGGGACAAAGAAACAGCCTCTCCTTGTAACAACATTTGACATTGAAGTGAATGTTTTTGACATTATGAGATTCCTATAAGCACCAGGAGCAGAATGCTACATATAAAAGTGATGTATTTGGATGTCAAGTTATCCAACCACAAAGAAAAGTGAGAAGTTATGAGAGGTTGGGGGCATAGTAGTGAAGGTAGACTAGTGCATGGGGGCCTTTGAAATCATAGACGCTCCATTCCTGGCTCCACCTCTGCTTGTTGATCATCAGGATATGAACAATCAATGCAGCATATTCCCACTTAAGGAAACAGAGCTACTCCAGGCACTGTACTGTGCTAGTGTAATAAGCTAATAGACATTATAGCCATTTTATCTATCTATCTATCTATCTATCTATCTATCTATCTATCTATCTATCTATCATCTATTTACTTACTGACTTGCTTGATTACTTAAAGAACCACAACATACAAGCCTTAACTAGGAAATTGCTTGCTTCTTTTAGTAAGAATGAAAAGAAAGAACAATAAAATATCAATTATATTTAAAACTGCAGACACAACAGAATCAGGCAAAATTCAACTGTAATTATTAAAGAGATTAGTGATGTTATAGAGAAACCTATTGCGTCTCCCTGGAATGATAGAAGTGGTTTCTGGGAAGTAAGATAGCCCAGGATATGAAACTAGAAGACTCAGAGTAAAATTGTTGATGTTAGCTCAGTTCAGGAAATAACCAGGCTAGCTAAAAGATAAAACAATTATATTTGTATTTATTATAAGGGAAAAACTCATGAAACAGGAAAGAAAAATCCAAGCTCAGCTGTGCTGCAAGGGAACCACACAGAGAGTACAACTGAGCTGTGTGCCATTTTTGTCTGGGTCCCAGAAAGCCACACTATAAAGATAATTGGTTGACAAAGCTTTCCCATCATTAAATTGTCTGGGAAAATGGTCTTTTTTTGGCACTTTCAGGAAAAGAAACATACTGGAAAATTTTTCCATAGTTAAGCCACTTAGACATTCAGAAGCCACCCACTGCAGCTGAGATGAAAGGGGCCAGGCTACATGGGAAGTGGCAGCAGAACTCAGTATCATATACATATTTCTCTTTTTGAAGACATGAAGGACATAACAGTCAACTTCTGCTTTTCAGTGTTCACTAGTATTGGTGAATATATTAAAATTTTTATTCTTATAGCTAACAAGAAATAGTTTCATGGAACACAGATAATACTAAGAGACTGTAAAAAGAAAACTGAATTGGATCTACACAAAATTCAGTAAGGTGAAAACTGATAGAAACCAAAGTTTACATGAAAACTTTGACATAGGCTCTAAGCAGTACAAAGGATGTTGCCATGAGCTCAACAGGAGCAGAGCCAGTGTTTACATCTGGACTCCTGAGGAAATTTACTGAAATATGACCAGATCTGAGACTCCGTCTGTGAAGCACTTGTCTTGAGCCAAAATTGAAATCTGATCAACCAAATAAAGAGTCAAAGTGTAACTCCCAACAGCAAAGAAGGAATGTGACTGAATCAAGCAAGAGTCAACAACCAGGTTCATGTTGCTCTTAACCTTGATCAAAGAAGCTTTATTTTCAGCGAGTTAACACAGATACATAACCAGCAAAGGTATTGAGAATAAATGTAGAGTGTCCAAACCTAAAGGAAACATCTGTATCAGTCCCTAGATACAAGACAGGAAAACATCATAAATCAGGGAGGTTGAAAAAAATATAGAAGTCCAAGGATGAGGAGAATGCTCAAACTGTCAAGAGAAAGATGCTGTGAGTGCTCAGTCATAGATAAAACACCCCTCTTTATCCCAGCAAAGCGTAGGGGACATCTTTGGAGAAAGGTGAAAACAATGAAACCAAACCCAAAACAATAACAACACAAAACTAGTAAGATCTGGCGATGGGGAGAAGATTTTCAAAAAACTCTTCTCTGGTTCTGACAAGGCTGTTGTTTACATGAGCTCATAGAACCTGTGGTTACTTGTATCAGAAATGCATAAAATCAAGACAGCTTAAAATTCAAGTGTGGAAGTTAAAGGGCTCCTGAGGCTGCATTTCTTGCTGAGGAGCTATTGGCAATGATGACTGTTGGCACAGGAGAGTCATTTTTCTTTAAGAAGGGACCCACTTGAAGGCTATGCATCTGTAGATCATCCAACACCCATAAGCATATAGCCAGCACTAATTAGTTTCAGTGGGCTATGAAAAAAATGATGAGAAGGAACAGGAGACATGAAGATTAGAGCACTGTGTATTTAGGATGAGATATTTTCATAAAGTAAATACTTTTCTAATCAAGCATGCTCTAGTTCAGGCCTTCATAGGGCTCTGTAGGTTTGGGTGCAGGCTCTAGGTGCCTGGGAAGCACTGTGTTATCACTGCACAAAAATAGACAGCTGAATCACTGGGCTGGGAGACTTTGATGTGCAGAGAAACATGCCTGCTGTCTTTGTTGAGGTGAATGGTGAATCTACCTTCTTCTTTTTCTCCACTAGAGAATATAGACGTGAGCAACTCGGGGCCTTTCCCAGGCTGCTGTCTGTACCACCTGAAGTTATCAGAATTGCCATCACTGAAAGTGCAGTTGAAAGAAGCCATGGTTCCTTCTGGGACAATGAGGAATTCCGGGTTCTGCTGCAACTTCTGCTGGCTGCTCACCCCTGTATAGAGAGACAAAGTTCAGACAACCTGAAGTTGCAAGACTAGATGCACAGAGAAGCAAACACACCAATGAAACTCTTCCATGGCCCTCCCATCCCTTAACTAGATATTAAAGCCATCTGTGTTTTTAGCATTATCCTAGAGTAGGCACTACCCTCACACATCACACCTTATATCCAAAAGAAATGCCCAAACTCACAGTTAAAGTGAAGCCACAGGAATACTAGGGAAACAATCAAGGATTTCATTATTCTCTCTTCTGTCCTGACTGAGGATCCAAATTTTAAGCCCAGAAAAAGATTAGTTTTAATTTCTAATGTTTCTCTTCCAGAAAACATCAAGATACTGTGTCACCATGTAGGAAAATAAAGCTCTTTTTATCACCCCTGTTTCACCAGCAAACTCCTCCCCCCAAGCTCTCTCATTACAGACCACTGGATGGGTTCCTCATGTCTCTGAGAAGAGGCTGCCATCTTGTGGATCCTGACTACGAGCAAAGATTTGCTAAAAATAAATGCCTTTCTTATTGAGAGGATAAAATAAAAATCTGACAACTTGGTTTGATACAAATTTAGGAGACATTTGCTTCAAGTCCATATGGGGGAACATGTATATTTTAAAGAATTTCAAGTTAAACTTCAAATATATCCTGAGTTACCTCTAACAGCCACTTCCTTATATTCAGCGATTTAGATGTTTTCTATCAACACATCTGAGTAAGGTTCTGTAGGACAGTAGTATTTCACACAGCACAACTTCTCTCTAGGGCAGACAATGCACCTGCATAAAACACTTCATCTTTGACTTTTGAAAGAACTTCTTCTAATTAAAGAAATTCTAGAGAAACTGAGTAGGTTAAAATCTCACTTAATACTATGTTTCCATTTCAAAATCTAAGGAACATATCTTTTATTTTTGAGATAGAGTTTGCTATGGTGGTTTGAATTACAATGTCCCCTTAGGCTTATCTATTTGAATCTGTGGTCCCTAGTTGGTGGAACTATTTGGGAAGAATTAGGAGGTGTGGCCTTCTTGGAGGAGGTGTGTCATTGTGATGAGTTTAGAGATTTTGAAACTCCAAGCCATTCCCAGTTAGGCCTTTCTCTCCGTCTCTTGCTTGTGGATCAGGGTTACTTTTAACAATGAGTCAAAAAAAAAAAAAAAAAAAAGTCCAACATTGACATCCAGTCTTACACCTTCATTTTCAATGAAATAAATGAAAACTTACTCCACAGGAAAACCTGCTATGATACTAAGTTTACATCAATTTCAAATATGAAAATTGTATTAAGATGATGACAGGATCTCTTTATACATATAAAACTAAACACATATGTACCTCCTTTGTTGCAATACATCTATAGTACTATCTTATGAATTTATCTTTTAAGTTAGGTAAAAGGGAAGATGCTAAAAAAGATATTAACTTTTCATTTGAATATATAGTAATGCTTACCATTGTTCATTAATTTTGAATGGCTCAAAATTATTAAATATTGTTTTTATTTTAGCCAGCAATATTATCCTTAGGATTGAAATTTTTAAATTTTAGAAATATTTTATTAATTCTTTCAGAATTATATGTATTGTCTTTTAGTTCTATTTACATGCTATCTCCTACCTAATAGCTCCTAGATCCTTCCCAACCATACTCACATAACTTTGCGTCTTTTTAAAAATTTCTTAACAACTAATTGATCCAGAGAAGAAAATGAACAGAATTTAAGAGACCCACAGTACATTTTTCATATAGAGATATCAATATTAATATTCTAGAAGGAAGACTGTACTGAAAGGAGGAATAGTTGAAGAAGACAGTACCATAAATCTTTCCAAATTTAATGGAAGACAAAAGGCACACATCCAAAAAGCTCAGTATGAACCAAGAGGACAATGGCAGTGAGTATTAATGGAATGTCATTGCTGAAGAAAAAAAAAAAAGAAAGTCTAGAAAACTACTCCAAAAAGTGCCCAACGAGGGATTTTTATCAAGATCAATAATTTTCTGTTCATTTGCTTCTTGTGTCTTTTTCCCTTTTTGTCAGATCGGGTCGTGTCAATTGACTTTTAGTTTTCAGAACTGCTTATCTTGAAAATAAAATATGTTGTTCTGTTGACCGAGCTGTGGGTCAGCACTCTGTCAACTTCCTACAACATTGTCCAATGCTTCTAGTGAATTTTTTAAAAAGTAATTTCCCCCTTGAAGAATTCTCTGCCTTGGTAGAGTCCTGGCTTATATGAAATACAAGCACACCCTTTTTAGCTCATTTCTTCCAGGAGGCACCTGTCAGGCCAAAGCAATCAAGCTTTATTCTTTGATAAAAAGCTCCACTTGTTTCTACCAATACCAAAATCCTAGACAAGTCCCAAGTTATTATTTAAGAATTGTTTGAGTTAAGAGGATGAGGGAGGGAATATGGGGAGAGACTGCTAAAATTAAGGGCTATTTATGGAATGTTAAAGAAATCTAATGCAGTAGAAGCTTCCTAAAATATATACCTATATGAAAGTGACCTGGGGGAAATTGCTAAATAATGTGGGAGAGAAAGTAGCATTTGACATTTCTTGTCATCAAATGAAGCTTCCAGTACTGTGATAGGGTTACATCTAATTAGTTGTTGGCCAAAAGAGTCCTATGGGAATTCCCAAGCAACCCAGGTTGTTGTCAGTAGTATATGTTGCTCTCCACAAGCTGAGTCTAAGGCCCCTGTGCTGAAGACAACACACAACTCATTAATCTATTCCTGCATAGAGCCTTCACACTTATGTTCTAGCAATAGTACTTTATTAAGTTTCAAAAGAGAAACCTAAGCACCAGCTACAAACCCTTTGATCTACAATGGTGCCCTGCTTGTAAGATGTGCTAAGGCAATGATAGTAAAAGTTGTGGGAGTAACCAACCAATGTTAGGTTTAAGTTAATGCCCACTCCATGAAATAGAACCCATACCTACCACTCCTTTTTTGACCAAGAATCTGAGACTAGATGACCTTAGGACGTAAGGTAAAAGTAAATACTACTATTCTAAAAAAAAAAAAGTAGCAAAACCATTCCCAATGACATTCTGCTGTACTCATAGATTAGTGCCTAGTGCAGTTATCATCCAAAAAAATTCTCCTGCAATATACAGAAACAAATACAGAGACCCACATATAGACATTATGCAGAGAATGAGAGACCTTGGAACACATAGCCGAAAATGAGATGTCTCCATCAAATCTTTCCACTCAGCATTAGGGTGGAGGAGGTAGAAAGATTGTAAGAACCAGAGGGATGAATAATACCAAAAAATAAGGCCCTCTAAATTGACATGATCAAAGCTCATATGAATTCAAAGAGACCGAAGCAGCATGCCCAGGGCCTGCGTGGCTCTTCACCAGGTCCTGTGGGTATACATTATGGTTTCCAGTTTAGAATTTTTATGGGATTCCTAAGTGTACAAACAAGTGGGTCCCTATTTCTTGCACTTCCTCTTGGGCTCTTTCCTTTGGTCGGTTTGTCATGTTGAAATGTAACATCTTAGTAGTATTTTTTTTCTTGTTATGTTGTATTTTATCAGTATCTTTAGAAGCTTGGTTGTTTTCTAATGAGAGACACAAAGGGGTGGATCCAGATGAGAGAGAGGCTGGAGGAACTGTGAGTAGAGGCAATGGAAATTTGGTAAAGATATATTATGTGATAAAAATCAATTTTCAATAAACGAAAATACAGCATGGGGCAAAAGCTTTTCTACGGACTTTCAGTTACCCTTCTCTTAAGTTCTTGTGTGGTACAAATTCTATGTGTTTTTTGGCTGCTATACATGAGTGATCTGTCCTCTCACAGGCTCTCCTTAACATGGGCCTCTGACAGACGGCAACAGGATCTCTCTGGGACACTGTGTTAACCTGTGCCACTCACAGTTCCAGTTTCCTATCCTTTGTGTGATACAATTGGTGTTGTGAAACCAAAAGAAGACCTGGAAATTCACAGTCGATGACTCCTTAAGTCAAAAGTTTCTTAGCATTTCCAGCCCTTCTTTCTTCCTCTGAACACTTCTTGTGTTTGTTTAGCCTTTGTTCTTGTTTGTGGAGTACACAGCTACTCTTTGCTATAGGACAATGGTGTGTGGTTGTTATAACTGGTGAGAACACCACTGAAGTTAAAAACACACTTTTTCTTTTTCCCAACACGTATCAACTTCAAACAGCTTCCTGGTTATGGGTCGGACCCCATATCAACTTTTTCTCTTCCCTCTCAGTGCTGTGATTCTGTCTGGTTTGAACCCATGCAGGTCTTCTGTCTGCTGCCATAGTTTCTGTGAGTTCAGATGAGCATCAGTCCTTTTTGTTAGAAAGGCGACATTTGCTTGGAGTCATCCACCACTTCTGACTGTAACAATCCTTCCACATAGATTCTTGAGTCTTTAGGAGACGGGAATGATGAAGCCATCGTATTTATGACTGAGCACTCTAAAGTCTCTTATTCTCTGCACATTGTCCAGTTGTGTATGTCTGTGTCACTGCCCATCTACTTAAAGAAGTTTCTCTGATATGGGCCAAGCAATGTAATGCACTAATCTGTGGGTATAGGAACATGTCACTATAGTCATTTTATTGCTATGTTTCTTTGGACAGATTAGTAGTATCAGGGTTTCCCCCAGGCAATTGACCTATTCAGGCTCAGGATCTTGGCCACTTTACACAGTGCAAAATAGAGGTTGAATCTTAAATCCAAATTTAAGAAGTTTTTTTTTTTTCCTTTTCCCAATAACATCTGTGCTACTATTGCTTCAAAGTATCTTGCCGGAGTTATGGTTACAGTTTATAGAGTTTGTAGCTGGTGGTAATGGTAATTACCTTTCTTTTCTAATAGCATAGTGAGTACCTTTCTGCACTGTGAATACTAGTCAGTAGGGGTAAAAATTATATATAGATGGGCACTAGCTCACCTTCTCTGTGTTCAGTGACCTAATTAATATGGTAATAGGCATAATTAGAAAGCAATATGGCCTTACTGTTAGGTTGTGGAGAGAAATCAATAACCTTGGAAATAGGTTACAATGTCTGCTGGTAGGAGAACAAACTAGTATAGCCACTATGGAAGTCAGTGTGAAAATGCCTCAAAAGGCTAAAATCAGATCCAATACACCACTCTTGGGCTTATACCACAAAGTATTTGGTATCTTACTAAAGAGATACAAGTCCACCCATGTTCACTACTTGTCTACTAGTAATAGTCAAAAATTGGAAACAGCCTAGACGTTCTTTCTTTTTCTATTTAAATAACATTTTTTTCATTTATTTTACATACAGACTGCAGTTTCCTTCCCTCCTCTGCTCTCATTTTTGTTCCTCTCCCCCAATTCCCATTTATTCCCCTCCCCATCCACTCCTCCTCTAGCTCAACTCATAGATGGGCATTGCTCCCATGGACTTGAACAAAGCATGGCACATCAATTTGAGGCAGGGCCGAGAGCCTCCCCTTGCTTCAAGGCTGGGCAAGGTAATCCAACATGGAGAAAGCCAGATAAGCACCAGGGACTCACTGTTAGGAGACTTACAAAGAGAAAAATCTAAAGAACTACCACACAGGTGCAGAGGGTCTAGGTCAGTGGCATACAGGCTCCCTAACAGTTGGCTCAGAGTCCATAAGCTCCCACAAGCACAGGTCAGTTGTCTCTTTGGGTTCCCCCATCAAGACGCCCCCTCCCCGACTTGTACAAATTCCTACTCCCTTTCTTCAGTAAGACTCCAGGAGTTCAGCCTGGTGCTTGTCTGTGGATCTGAGATGCAGATGATTAATGACCACTGAGAGGGGAAGATCGGCTTTCTCCAGAGGTAAGACTTCTGATAGGGTGATAGGTTATCCAGTCCCAAGAGGTCACCCTAAACACATAGGCATAGGAACAAATGTTCTAAACAAGATGCGTTTGTGTGTGTGTGTGTGTGTGTGTGTGTGAAGAGAGAGAGAGAGAGAGAGAGAGAGAGG